>NW_019385633.1:0-187062 GCF_000671375.1 Centruroides sculpturatus | reverse complement strand
ATAATTTATATATAATACTAAACAGACGATAGCAAACTCAATTTAGCCGCTCCGTAGCGTGGCGCAGGGTCGGAGGAAAGTAGTTCGGCTGCTCATCCACTATTGGTCCAGACTCTATCAATCTTGTCGCGAAACGACGTTATAGGAGGTACGTTATACGAAAGTTGCTACAATTTTTTCGCTACGTTATAGGAATTGTCGTTATAGGAACGTACGTTATAGGGGGGTCGACTGTATGTGTTTTGTATGTGTCCTTAACATGGGAGAGGAGGAAATCCCAGAGAGAGCAGAAACAAGGCTCAATGTGGATAAAGGGTTATAATGATTGGAAGTCAAAGACCATGAAGTGAAGGGCGTCCTGGATATTAAGTTCCTTGAAGCGACTTATTAATTCCAAAGAGTTAGCAATGGAGTGTGGATTTGGAAGGAGGCAGTCCATGATGAAGGTCTTGATCTTCTTTTCAAGTTGTATGATAGGTGATGACTCTTTGTTCATAATAGGACATTGTTGGTTGCCAGATTTGTGGCAAAGGCATAGATACATGGGGTGGCTGGGGCAGTGACAACGGCATGGCGGAGTTGGAATATATTTGTCAGGGGAGTGTTGGTGAGCTGAACAACTCTAGCCTGTAACTTACTAAGGTAGTTATTGGGGGTAACAGAGCATCTAGTGTCCTGGATACAGAAGTAATAATAAATAGTCATAAATGAATTGCAAACCAATAGAAAGCAGTGGCGTGCCATGACATTTGTTGATAGGGAAGCTGTGTTTCTGTAAGAAGCCGACATCCAGAGGCAATCAGTCAATTGCATGTCAGTGATGGTCTAGGGTCCATTCATATCGTTTATTCGATAAGCCAGTAAAAACCGTAGACTTTTCTAAGTGTATTTTTAATATCACAATTACATTTTGAATCGCTAGCCACGATATAAGGGCTACAATTAAAAATAAAATAATAAAAACTTACTTGGTGAAATAAAATGTGTGGTGGATGTACTGGTACATACCTGGTACAAAATATTCTACAATTGTATGAATATACTTTTAAAGAAAATTATAATTAAATATAGCTTTGTAAAGAAACGTACATAAAAATATAAAATATTCTTTACTTTTTAAATCTTAAAACAATGCACTTAGTCAAATAGCTCCCTACGAGTGGCTAATGGATGGAATCGAAGACGGTTGCAGAGCGTGCATACACGCGGACTGCCAAATCCCCAGGGTGCCGATACCGGTCAATGTCAAATACCTCTTTTGTCGCATCACTAGTATATCTCAAAGGACGCGACAGGGCTGTTGTAGATTTTAAACGTTTCTCACCATAGCTGTAAAAATCTAAATATGTTAAACTTAAAAGTCATTTGTTTTCTAACAAGTTCATTTTAGGACCAAGTGTCTTCAGAAATTTCCAAAATTTACAACTTTTCGGTCACTCTCGTTGAATTGGAAAAATTTCTGTCTTTATTACATTAATAATAGGAAGAAATCAGTCTCCACTGTACTTGGCTAGAGATGGTTCGGTTAAGCTTTTGTTTAAGTAAAATTTCAGCTCTCATCAGGGTTTTGTTCATATCCCCAATTCCCTAATCACTTAATTATTTTCAAACAAACATTTTCAGCCTGTGAATCAGGCTAAAAATGTTTGTTTGAAATAAATTATATTTCTCGGCAAGGATAAGGTGTTAGTTATATGTATAGTGATTTGCTGAGTACTTTATGATATTACAAACTGTACACTTGACACAACATTACATATTTAAGTCATATATGCTACATTTCTTATAAACTGTTTTTAACTCAACAGATCACAAAATTAAAGTAGAGAAATTGCAATAGGAATGTTCAAACCCAAAGATAAGCTTAAAGATCTACAGTACACTTATTTTCTAAAAATTCTTGTCATGCCCTTACAGTATGTTCAAAATAAAAGGTATTGTTTTAACCAAAGTAAGTTTTGAAGAAAAGGTCAATTTAGTATGAATTTTCTAAGAATTCTTATAATTCATATCCATTGTTCCCAAAGGTAATTATCATAATTCATAACAATAGCCTAAGTTTGATTATAATATGTGGATTATTTTTAATTAATTTTATAGGGTATTTTGGGACCAACTGATTATGGTAACAATAGCCAATTGATAACTATATCTATGATTATAATAACAGGATTCCACTATTTAAAAAAATATATATAAATATATATATTTTTTAAAAAAAACCTTATTTGTACTATTAATTATTTTATCACTGTAATAAACAGCAGCTTTGTGATGAAAGATCAAATTTCTGATGTTTAAAAGTCTATGGTATGAATTTTCAATATGGCATTGTCATGTGTTATTTTTGGTTCTCTAATATATTTATTATTTAGAAAAAAATAATTTGAAAAAACCTTGAGTTGTTCCAACATTAGTGGATACAACACTACATAAGTGATTGAAGTCAACAAAAGAAAAGGAAACATTGAACTAAGGACAGTCAAATTAAATTCTGGAATAATATAAAGAGATTTTTTAGGCTCCTTACATAAATGAATTTTTTCCTAAATAAAGTGAAATGTTATTTCTTAATAAATTATTTTTGAGCATGGTTGAGTTTATAATATTTTACTAAAAAATTTATGAAGATGTGAAATAATAGCCTGATTACTAAAGATCATCAACAATTATTATTAATACATCAGGCTCGGTGATGTTTATATATGAAATTGCAACACCATGAAGGAATACACTTAGCCATGTGAAAACTGTAGGACCATTAGAAGCGAAGGGAATATGCAAATTATTAAGTTTTCCTATACATTGGCCATGTGGTACCCAGTTTTGGGCTATAAAGACTAGCAGTTAGCTTGGGCCATAAATGCTATTAGCAACTGTTTGTGGCAACCAAACTTTTGAAGAAGCATCAAAAATGCCTTGGAGACAACAGTAAGCTGAATACTAGTTAACAGTTTGAGAACAAGATCTTATCCTGGAGCTGCACAACCTCAGTTTGTAGATGTTGTGCTCAACATACATTGCCATGTATGTTGGGCACAACGTAAGTATCATCCATCAATGTGTGGCATAATGGATGGATGCAAGAACATCTGTGAACATGCCAAAGAGAAAGCAGATTTTATCAGCGCATGGCAGAGCACACAGACTGGCAGATTTGCTGAACCACCCATCAGATCCTGTTCACCAAGGCATATGATATCTAAAGCCACTTGTTGCTGTCAATGGGTGTGTCCACCCAAGACAATTGCAACAGGTTGCATGAAGTCAGGCTGCATGCATGCAATCAGCAACGGGGATGCCATTAACCATATGACACGGGGCTGCTTGTTGGCTTGGTGGTGTTGTCATTGCAAGTGGACCACTGAATGGCATCATGTATTGTTTATGGATGAATCCGACTTCTGTCTGTGGAGTAATGATGGCCTTGGATGGGTATGTTGATATCCTGGGGAAAGCTATGTGCCAGCCCTTTTTACTGAGTGTCACACTGGGCATCATGTTCAATCAGTGGCTAGCCCTGGTGCACATTTTTAGTACTCTGACAGTGGACCAGTATGTCACACGAATTGTGGTGCCTGTGGTTTAGCCACTGATGTAGGCCACACCCAACACAGTATTCTAGCAAGACTTTGCCTGACTGCACTTTGCATGGGGAACTCACCATTCTGAATGGAATTCACATCCTTTCCTGGCCAGCAGCTTTGCTGGATCTCTCCTTCATCAAACACCTGTAAGACCTTGTCCGATGTGACGTGCACAGGGAACCATTGCTATACATCATAGATGGTATACCTATACATAGATGGTATACATATGCACACAGTGGATGCAGCTTGCCAAGGAATACTTCAGGCAATCATTAATTGTCTCATCTTGCCTTATAGCATCCTGTATAGCTGGGGCTGTATTTGTTATTGAATAAACAAGTGTCAGTTGCATATCTTTGTTCTTTTAATGATTTGCAAATCTCTGTCTGTCTGGTTGTTTAGTTATGGCAATGCAACACTTGGGCGATTTGCCTAGGAGGGGATGCCTTCTGGGAGGACATTTTAAGGAAACTAGCCCCTGTTTAGGCATTACAGACATGGAGAAAACCCAGAAAACTCCATGTGGCCAGCCCGTCCAAGCAAGGCACGAACCCACAACTGAACTCCCAGTGTTCAGGGTACAAAGACCACTTGGCCACTGGTGGGCCTTTTTTATGTCACCTTACCAGTTTGCAATGTACATATGACTGCATGCATTCCTTTGTGGTGTTGCAATTTAATTTTTGAGGAGTGTATTTCCATATACAATAACAAATAAAATTACATATTTTTATAACAATAACTACAGTATATTGAGTTTTTTAAATTTTTATTTCTTATTTTAAACTTTTTGTTTTTTAGGTTAGGATTCATAATAGTATCATTGAGTTAAATGTTCAGTTTGGTTCAATGCCAGTTTTACAAGTTATTGGGAATGAAATTCTTAACGATAATCAATGGCATCAAATTTCTGTATCCCTAGAAAAAAAGTAAGATTTCTCATTGATTCTATCTAATTTTTAATTTTTAAAAACGTTTAATATTAAAATTTATACAGGGTGGCCCATTTCAATCAGTCCACTGGAATAACTGGGAAAATACACATTCCACATAAAAAACATTGAAGCAAAAATGTTAGACTTTAAGGGTCCACAGAATGGGAATATCAGTTTTATTATAGATGGCACTACAATTGGTGAAAATGGGATAAACTTCATTTTTAAAAACAGGAACCCATACTTTTATTACATATTATGATCCTATATGGAAAAACAAACTTTTATCTGAAACATTTTTTCAAAAGATGCACTTACCAGATAACTCATACTTCAAAACAAAAACCTTTAAAATGCAGCCTTTTTATTTGTATTTCAAACGTTTTCGGCCATTTTGGTCTTTTCAGGAACAGAAAAATCGAATGATTCTACTTTTACTTTCTATAACAAACTTTCTTTTGGAACATTTAAACGTTTGAATTTTCTTATCTAGCGTGCATGCTCGTACAAAATGAAAAACAATTTGTCTACTGTAAGTCCCTTTTTTTGTACTAAAATTATCATATTATTAGCTCACTCTCCACGTTGCTGAGACTTTACTCGACTCTTTGTAGTTTATCACTAATCCTTCCTGGTTTGTCTTATGTATTTGTCATGCTTCAATGTATTTTAGGTGTCTCTTGTCCTGGATCTTTTGTATTATTTTTGCTCTTTTCCAATCTACTATGACTCCTGTTGGATCTGCTATAACATGCATTGCTAGTGTTGTTACTGGCTGCTCATTCTGTATGTTCCTTTTATGCTCTTTTAGCCTTTCTTTCAATGACCTCCCTGTGGCTCCGATGTAGTACAGCTCTTTTTGTCATCTTTAGTCTTGTACCGGTATTCTATAAACTCCTGGTATCAGGTTCTGGTCTATGTCTTGCTTGTCTGTACACAGCATTTGGTATATTGTTGGATTCCTTTTAAAAATTATCTTTTTGTTTGTTGCTGCTCCTATTTCTTTGTAAATTTTGCTTAGGGGTGCCATGTATTCCAACATAGTGTATTCTTCACTTCTTTCTTGCTCATAACCTTTGTTATCATGTATTCTTGTTTTGTTAATAATGGCCTTTATCGTATTCTGGCTGACACCACACTGCCTAGCTCAGGGGTGGCCAACAGTTTTTGCCCCCAGGCCGAATTGGAAAGAAAACTTTTTCCACGGGCCGAACCAGAGGCTGCTCTAGGAAGATTTTGAGGTAGTGAGAGATCTCGTTGTGGTATCACCCTGTAGAGACTGAATTGTGGATAGAGATTACAGATACATTATTCACATTATCGTGGTTTATCAACACCCTATGCTGTATTTATGAGATTTGTAATGGAGGGTTAACTCTAAACGTGCAGTGAGTTGGTGACATTTTTTTTTTTTTTTTAGTAGGCATCAGAATTTTTCATCAAGCTATTCGGACTTCCAAACCTAATATTGAAAGATTTATCACGGGTTACATAAATTCATTAGATGGGCCAGATCTGGCCCACGAGCCGTATGTTGGCCATGCCTGGCCTAGCTAGTTCTTTGATGTGATCTAATTTTCTAATTCTGTCTTGAGGTTTGTTGCAGTGCATATATGCTCTCTTTATAATAAGCACCCAGAACAATGCTATTTTATAGCTTGCGGGGTTGTGGGAGGTCCATGATATTAACAGTGGGTTATAAGTCGGCTTTCTGTAAACTTTTGTAGTGGTTTCTCCTTCATTCTCTACTTCTATTGCTATGTCTAGGAAATGTGCAGTTTTATTGTTCTCTTGCTCTGGTTCAAGCTCTAGGCCGAATTGGTTGGAATTAGTGTCTCTGATAAAGTGTTGAATGTCTGAATTTTCTTCTCAGATAATCAAGGTGTTGTCAACATATCGTGCATATATACTAGCATGTGTACTGCGTATTTCGGTAAAATTACTTTCTCTAAAGACCTTAGGACCATCTAGCATAATGCACCTGAAACAGCACTTCCCATTGCCACTCCTATGTGTTGTGTGTAAGATCAAACTAAAGCCATGCTTTTGCCATCTAAGAGACTTTCTAATGAGCAAGATTGGAAATTCAGAAAACATGAAAAAACAGATACTGGAATTGACACATCTTGTTACATATTCATCGATCTTTAACTTTAATGGAATAACTTACAGTAGCTTTTCTCTTTATGGTGTCATCATCAGGAAGGCATTTGCCTGAAAGATGTTGTTTAAGGAGACAAAGCAAATGGAAATCACTAGGAACAAGATTGGGACTTTAGGGAGAATCTCCAGGACTTCCTATTTCAACTTTCTTAGAGTCTCTTTAGTCCTAATGAACAATATAAGAATGTGCATTGTCATGCAACAATGACAGGTCTTTTATAAAAAGTCTTTATGCCAAATGGCAGCACAAAGTTTTTTTTGAGAATGTTGGTGTAGTATTTGGCCATTGTGATCTTTTTCTCAGTCTAGAATACAGTAAGCTGTACGCTTTGGCAATTCCAGAGGACTGTTTCCAGCCAAAGGTGTTATTTTAAACTTTTTGCTCACTGGTGACACAGAATACTTCATTGCATTGATGCATGCTTTTATCTCAGGTTCATAATAATTATCTAGCACTTACCACCAGTGACAATCCAGGCTAACATGTTTTTCCCTTTATCCTAGTAGTGCATGAGATGTGGCAATGTCAGCCCATTCTCTGGCTTTTGTCTTGTGGTTTCATCTCGCACAGCACCCATCATGAACAGATTTTTCAATAACCTAATCTTTCATGAATAATGTCATAGACATAATCCTTGTGAACAAGAAATGGCAGTAGTTATGACATCAATTCATACCCTTCTATTTGTACAGATAAAGTTCTCAACTTGCTTAGTGTTCATTTTTTGATACTTATCTGACTTTCAGAGAATTTCTGTACTCAATTGTGGAAAGCTTGCCATGACAGGCAATTTTCGTGATAGTAGGATGGAGAAATCACTGCATTCTGCGTTATATGTGCGTTTTATTACAAGTACTTTCAACAAATTTATATTCATCATCGCCAGGCAAATACAGAAAATTAATAAGAATGAATAGAAATATTTTGAGGAAAAAGAACAGAACACATTATTCAAATTAAAACATTTGATAACACCATTAAGTACAAGCAACAAATATTCAAACGTGTTCAAAATTGAACGAGCAGTGAAATACGTAATATGCAAAGCCGCGCATGCATGGATGCAGGCCCACATCATAAATATGATGGAGGATAAGGATAGTTATTTAACATCCTCCAGGTGTTCCACAAGGTGGCTAGCAAGCATTCTTGTTGTGGCCCCAATGTACTTTGTGTTTATTCCCATTGCAAGATTCTCCAGTGGTACAGAATATCAGGAGTCTATGCTGTACCACTGGAGAATCTTGCAACAGGAATAAACACAAAGTACATTGAGTACTCAACAAGAATGCCTAGCCGCCTTGCAGAACACCAGGAGGATGTTGTGAACGGAAGGCACGCCACAGAACTTACAAAAAAGGTGCTTACACAAGGTTACAACTCGCTATGGTCCCAAGCAATTATGCTCAAGTGCTGCAAAAATCGAAAACTCGTTTTTATATGGGAGTCCCTTCTTACTACAACCTTAGACATAGGCAACACTCCTACTCCTGACCTGCCCAGTGTATTGGTCATGCTGTATAAGCAGTTAAACAACTATCCTTATCCTCCATCATATTTATAACATGGTCCTGCATCCACACATGTGCCGCTTTGCATATTACATATCTCACTATTCATTCAATTTTGAACACATTTGAATATTTGTTGATTGTTTTTAATGGTGTTATCAAATGTTTTAATTTAAATAATGTGTGTTCTGTCTTCTTCCTCAGAATATTTCTGTTTGTTCTTATTAATTTTTTGTATTCACCTGATGACAATGAATATAAATTCATTGAAAGTACTTGCGATGAAACACATGTATAATGCTGAACTCAGTGATTTCTTCGTCCTACTATACAATATTTGGCATAAATATCAATCTATAGAATATTAATTTACATGGGTTGCAGTTGTTTGTAGATATTCTTTGTTGCCATCCCTTTGACCCAGAAAAATCATACAACAGTGCACTGCTCAATAATGGTACTTTTGTTAAGAGGTATCACAATCATGCAATATCTGCTGTTGCTTTTCCTTTTTGCACATGTCAGCAATCTTGCAACACCTGGATAATTGTGCAGTCTAATAGTGATAACTTCTGGCACTTAATCGAAAAATATGTATTGCTAACATCATTTGTAACTTACTGAATGTCTCTCTTGTAAAAAAAGTCATTAGAAAACTATTATTATTTGGCAGAATCATTCTTTTTCTTCAAGTAATGAACTGATACAAAACATTGTACTCCAGCTTGAGGTCATCTTAAATTTATTGGATACATTTTTCATTTTAATTAAATCTTTAATAGAATGCTTAATTAACATTTTGCTCATCAAAGTTTTCTCCTATGGTAAATTGGGAAATATTGAATAAATTTATTATTCAATATAAATATTGAATAAATAAATTTATGACCCAAGCTGGGATGAGTTTCTGTATCAGTTCATTATTTGAAGAATAGAATGATTCTGCCAAATAATAATAATATCCTAATGATCTTTTAGTATTCCTCCTCTTCTCCTTTCCTTTCCTCAATGAACTTTACAGATAACAACAGACTTGTGCATGTGCAGCGTGGTACCAATATAAAAGTTAAATGCTCATAACTTCTGATAAGTGTGTTTTGATAAAAGGTTTCAGATAAAACTTTGTTTGTTTTTATGTAGAATCATAATACGCAATAAAAAGTAGGGATTCCATTTAAGAAAACAAAGATGACCTTAAATCAATGGACATAAAAGCTTAGATACCAGCAAAATTTGACTTACTATTCTCACAAACATTTTCATTCATATTAACATGGACATGTGAATAGTAAGTCAAATTTTGCTGGTATCTTTTCAGGCTTTTGTATCTATTGATTTAATACATTTTAACCAGCATTCAGCTATTGTCAAAAGTTGATCTTATTTTCACTGAGTGTAGCACTATCTACAACAAAAGAGATAGTCTCCATCCTGTGGTTTCCTTGAACTCTAACAGTTTTGGTTCAATGATTTTTTTGTAGGGTACATAGTTTTTGAGTAATTTAGTGGATTTATTTAAAATGGACCACTCTGTATATTATATAAATTTTAAATATTGCACATTAATCACATTGTATACATTAGATTATGTTAATTTTTTTAGTATAATGAAATTGAAGGTGAACCAAAAGAGTATTACTACTCATCAATATTTATCTGAAGTGGAATTATATGAACCTTTCACTTTTGGTTCAAATTCTCAAGGTCATACAGGTAATATTTTTTAAGTGTTATGTTGAGAATATTAAATTACATAATTATTTAAGTCAAGAAAAGAGAATAATATAAACTTTAAGTATTAGTTTTATCCCTGATAAATATCTCAAAAGTAGATATTGTTTTTTCTTGACCACTTAATCCTACTCAGCCTCTTATGCAAAATATTAGATACATCCAACACACCTTATTGCTGAGAAACATATATTTATTACACCAAACTAACGTTTTCGGCTCCATTTATGGGCCATCTTCAGGTTTACTGTTGTTCGATTCTAATATACAACCGAACACGTTCAAAATTAAACCAAATTAGAACATGCGTTTAAATTTAACCAATAGAATAAGCATAACCAAACTAAAACAATAAATAAAATACCAAACTAACAGAAAAATGAAAAATGAAAAATAAAAATATAAAAAATAAAATACGGTGTTAAGCCGCAAACAATAAGGAACAATTCCTAATACATTAACCCAGATATCTATTGGGTCACTGTAGACGCATTATTACTCGTGTTACTTCTTACTATATATTTCCAGGATGACGGTAATACCGTCGCATCTTTATAATTTAAACATCTGTCAGCCAAACTCGCTCTGTAAATTTCACATTTCTCAGTTATGGATGACAACGTTGGCGAGCGTACTTTTGTAAGAATTTTGGCATCCTCCCATTTAACAATCGAACCATCCGCTTGCGCCATTTTGGATAATGCTGTTGTACACTTGTTTTTTGCGACATCGTATCGGTGCTCCTTAATTCTCACCCTAAGGTTTCTATTAGTGACCCCAACATAGTCCTTATCGATTCCCAACTGGTCATTTTTGTAGGGAATTGCATAAACTCCTGCCTGTTCGTTATCATCAATTCTTTCTTTGTCATTTCTAATCAACCTATACACTGTGGGGGCCCTTTTATATATTATACTGGCGTTTTTGTGCCTCGCTATTTGCTTCATAATCGGGAAGAGACATTTATTATAGGTAAACCTTGCGAAGTTACCCCCAGCTTCCGGTTTCTTCTTAGAGCTGCTCTTAGGTTTTACGTACGCTTCTATTAAACGTTCTATAGATCTTACTCCAAACCCTAACTCCTTTGCAACTTTTTTGATCCTACACAACTCATTCATGGTGTCTATTACATTTGAGCAATAGAGAAACGCTCTTCTGATTAGCGCTCTAAATGCGGACAGCTTATAAACCGTTGGGTCATTAGAATTTGCCGGAATATACATAGGATCATGCGTGGGCTTAATGTAGATCTTCGTACATAAAGCTCCATTCTTAAATTCAATGCTGACGTCCAGGAAGTGCAGCTCCTTGTTACTAATTTGCTCCAGGTTAAGTTTTAAGCCATGTTGGTTAGAGTTCACTTGGCATAAGAATCGTTTTATCATTGCGTCATTCTTCCAAATAATTAGAACATCATCTACATATCTTTTGTACATGATTATGTACTCATTATAGTTGATAAGCGTCATGCTTTCTAATTTTTTCAGCACCAACTCACAGAGTAGGCCAGACATCGGGCTGCCCATCGGGACTCCCCTTAACTGCTTATAAACTTTACCTTGGAAAATGAAAAACGACTGAAAGCATATCAGATCAACCATTATCTCTAAATCTTTCTTGTGTTCGTATGCTTTTGGTTGTAACTCACATAACAGGTTCACTAATTCCTGAAAACACGAGGTAAGATTTATTGATGGAAACATACTTTCGAAATCCATAACTGTCCCAATCTCATTGTCCATTAACGACAGATCCTGCAGGTCTTTAACCAAACTAAACGGGTCCTTTGTAACAAATTGGTAGTTTTCAATTAGTTGTGTTAAATGCCTATGCATACGTTTTTCCAGAATGTATGTTGGTCCTTTACACTTCTCTACTACCGGTCTGATCTCTTTACTGTTTTTATGTGTCTTTGCGAACCCAAACAACCTAGGTACACTTGGGCAGGTGATGTGGGCTCCTTTTAGGAAAGGGAATAACGATGCTATGGGCGATTTTTCCAATCTTCTTAGTTTTCTGTCAACTCTTTCAACAATGCCTCGGTCTACCTCTTCACACTCCGTTTTCTTTATATAGTCATCCAGGGCTTCAATGTACCTTTGTTTCTTCATTAGGACCAAATGTTTACTCTTATCTGCCCTAGTGACCACTATATCATTGTGATTCAACCATTTTTTAGCTTGGTTGATGCTCAATTCTTTACCTTGCCTCATAGAGTGTTTTTCAGTTTTGAATGCCGTCTTCCATCTGTAATAGTCCTTATCAACCTCACACATACCTACGATTCCTCTTTCTACTTCCGCTACTACGCCCCTCCAGTTCCTAGTGTTGTCAGGAGCATAATTAGGACCTTTTTCCAGAACTTGTTTGACACATTGCGGGAGTTGAATCTGATCCCATAATATATACGGGGTTGGCTTCAAAATGCTCTTAAGCTTGGACGGCTGCTTTTTCGAAATCCACAGCAGTTTCTTCATGTATTTCTTCTTTAAACTAATGCTTAACCGGTCCGTTAACCCAACTACTCTTAAATTGATACTCGCCAAGATATCTGGGTTCTTTTCGAATATGTCATCTTCCAGGTCCACTATTTCTTTAATGGTTCTGTACTTTAAATTCTTTACTCGTTTAATTGAATTATTTAAGCATAGCAGTTTTACTCTTTCCCGTATTGATATACATTCATTAGGTAACTTAATTCTAAAAATGGACATTGGATAAACTTTTCTTACTCGACATTCTTTCAAGAATTGTAATCTGGAGTTCATCTTCACAATTTTTACTGCTAGTTTTCTATAACTTCTATATAGACAGGCCGGTGACGCCATAATTAACCACTTAATCCGACTCAGCCTCTTATGCAAAATATTAGATACATCCAACACACCTTATTGCTGAGAAACATATATTTATTACACCAAACTAACGTTTTCGGCTCCATTTATGGGCCATCTTCAGGTTTACTGTTGTTCGATTCTAATATACAACCGAACACGTTCAAAATTAAACCAAATTAGAACATGCGTTTAAATTTAACCAATAGAATAAGCATAACCAAACTAAAACAATAAATAAAATACCAAACTAACAGAAAAATGAAAAATAAAAAATAAAAATATAAAAAATAAAATACGGTGTTAAGCCGCAAACAATAAGGAACAATTCCTAATACATTAACCCAGATATCTATTGAGTCACTGTAGACGCATTATTACTCGTGTTACTTCTTACTATATATTTCCAGGATGACGGTAATACCGTCGCATCTTTATAATTTAAACATCTGTCAGCCAAACTCGCTCTGTAAATTTCACATTTCTCAGTTATGGATGACAACGTTGGCGAGCGTACTTTTGTAAGAATTTTGGCATCCTCCCATTTAACAATCGAACCATCCGCTTGCGCCATTTTGGATAATGCTGTTGTACACTTGTTTTTTGCGACATCGTATCGGTGCTCCTTAATTCTCACCCTAAGGTTTCTATTAGTGACCCCAACATAGTCCTTATCGATTCCCAACTGGTCATTTTTGTAGGGAATTGCATAAACTCCTGCCTGTTCGTTATCATCAATTCTTTCTTTGTCATTTCTAATCAACCTATACACTGTGGGGGCCCTTTTATATATTATACTGGCGTTTTTGTGCCTCGCTATTTGCTTCATAATCGGGAAGAGACATTTATTATAGGTAAACCTTGCGAAGTTACCCCCAGCTTATATATGTTTCTCAGCAATAAGGTGTGTTGGATGTATCTAATATTTTGCATAAGAGGCTGAGTAGGATTAAGTGGTTAATTATGGCGTCACCGGCCTGTCTATATAGAAGTTATAGAAAACTAGCAGTAATAAGAAACCGGAAGCTGGGGGTAACTTCGCAAGGTTTACCTATAATAAATGTCTCTTCCCGATTATGAAGCAAATAGCGAGGCACAAAAACGCCAGTATAATATATAAAAGGGCCCCCACAGTGTATAGGTTGATTAGAAATGACAAAGAAAGAATTGATGATAACGAACAGGCAGGAGTTTATGCAATTCCCTACAAAAATGACCAGTTGGGAATCGATAAGGACTATGTTGGGGTCACTAATAGAAACCTTAGGGTGAGAATTAAGGAGCACCGATACGATGTCGCAAAAAACAAGTGTACAACAGCATTATCCAAAATGGCGCAAGCGGATGGTTCGATTGTTAAATGGGAGGATGCCAAAATTCTTACAAAAGTACGCTCGCCAACGTTGTCATCCATAACTGAGAAATGTGAAATTTACAGAGCGAGTTTGGCTGACAGATGTTTAAATTATAAAGATGCGACGGTATTACCGTCATCCTGGAAATATATAGTAAGAAGTAACACGAGTAATAATGCGTCTACAGTGACCCAATAGATATCTGGGTTAATGTATTAGGAATTGTTCCTTATTGTTTGCGGCTTAACACCGTATTTTATTTTTTATATTTTTATTTTTTATTTTTCATTTTTCTGTTAGTTTGGTATTTTATTTATTGTTTTAGTTTGGTTATGCTTATTCTATTGGTTAAATTTAAACGCATGTTCTAATTTGGTTTAATTTTGAACGTGTTCGGTTGTATATTAGAATCGAACAACAGTAAACCTGAAGATGGCCCATAAATGGAGCCGAAAACGTTAGTTTGGTGTAATAAATATATGTTTCTCAGCAATAAGGTGTGTTGGATGTATCTAATGTTTTTTCTTGATTCTAAGAAGCATTATGATTTTGAAGTTGAATTTAAAGATTTTTTATACAGGGAAAAATGTTTAAATAATGTTTATTTTGTAAGGATTTTGAATTCTAAAAAGACTTTAATTTAAAGACTCTCTATCAGCAAAGCTCATTTAAACTGATTCACATGAACATTAGGCATTTTAACCAAAAACATACGTTATTGGTGCATAAATGCATCATGTGATCTGTTTCTTTATTGTTATTTTAGACTGTAAATATTAGAAATTGATAATTTTAAGCTAGATCTCTATTTTGGAAAAGTTAAAATGTGCATCTTTGAATCAAGAGAATGTGGTAAATAAATTTATTAAATAGATATTCTATTTTTTATATTATTAAATTTTAAGTGATCATCTTTTTTTAACACACAATTCTTTTCATGCAGGTTTTGTTGGATGTATACGTAATGTTCACATTAATAAAAGATACTTAGATAGTCGTATGTTATTAAATAGCACTACAACAAGTAGAAAAGTGTATTTAGATAATTGTCAACTAGTCAATCCCTGCAGAAATCCAAATGTTTGTGAACATGGTGGAGCCTGTTTTCTGGCTGATGGAAAAATATCATGTAATTGTAGTAATACTGGTTATACTGGGAAAACATGCCACTTCTGTAAGTAAATCTAATTTATTAGCCATATTATCATATTAGTTTTACTATAGCTGGAATTATTAACAAAATGACTTACAAACAACCTTGCACACTTTCCAGCTGTGTAGCATTTTTTCTTCTATACCAAATTATACATTAAATCAGTGGTTCCCAAAGTGTGCACCGTGGCTCCCTCACAGGGATGCTACAAAATATAAAATTTTCACAATTATACTTCCATTTTCAATTCAATGTGATAAGATGTGAAATCTAGCAGACCTGGTGCAAACCTTAAGTGTTTTATGGTACCAAACAAAAACTTTTATCAAGTTATCACTTGTAGTAACAGAATACAAAGCTTTAGGTCTGGATATCTCAAGATGTCATTTTTGCTACATATCAGGTTCTTGCATGCATTCACAGAATTAGAATATATGCATTAAATTTCTGTTTGATTTGGAAAGTCTGAAGAAATTTTATGAACAAATCCAAAAAACATTTGTTGAAAACAAAGGATTTGGTACTGGAATGAAAGGTTGGTTATTTGAAATGAGTTATTCTCCAGCTGGTTTCAACAATTTGAACTTATGACAATGCATGTTTTTCATTTGAAATTTGTAATGCTTGTTAAAAGATTCATCAGTAACAGAGATAAAAATTTTAATTTATCAATTAATTTGGAACTTTTTAAATGTTTTTCTTTCGAGGTTAATTAATAAGTAAATTTTTTACATGTTAGATGATACCACAACTCCAAACAAGGAATTTGATGGCTGTTATTATGGTAGATTGATGATGATTACTAATAATCATTGAAAATCTTGAATTCAGAATGTCTCAAGTTCCTTTAACCATCAATTCTATGTAAATCAAATGTATTATTGTGTTAATTAAATATTTACATTTCTTAGAATTTAGAACAATTTACAATTTGTACTGCTGAAAATAAGAGGTAAATTCTGAAAACATTGTTGAAAAATTTCTGGACTTTTTGGTGAAGATTTGGGTTCATGATTAAAGGATGAAAACATTACAGACAACTTGCATTTGAGATGTTGGGAGTCCTGGATGTACAGTACATGTTGCATATGTACATTTTGCCTGGCACCACACTTGTAACATTTCCATTCCATTTTAACTTCACCTGATACATTAGAGTAACCAAACTTTAAAAAAATACTTACACTGTATCTCTTCATTAGGTGAACCACTTAAAGTTTACATTTTGTAGACTTTAAGTGGTTCACCTAATGAAGAGATACAGTGTAAGTAAATTTTAGAACAGAATAAAACAAATTTGATAATTAAAAAAAAAAATTACCCACAGCATTTAGTTTTATTGACCATTGTATAGCATCACTTCTATCATAAAACATACATTTTTATTTAGTCAGTACAATGATACAATGATCAATTGTTTTAATATACTTAAAATTCTCTTGCTTCAAAAGGTATGTTTTGAAGAACTCTTTTCCAAAATCTTGGATCAACCCAGTCACTTGTTACAAAATTGAGCTTCAAGTGATTTGTATTGCTTTCATGTGGTTAAGAGTTAAAAATTGGACTATTAAGACAAGTTATCACGATATTCTATCTTTGGCCACAAACTATGATCCTCTAGAACAAATTCGAGTCATCATCGTACAGATCAATTCCACTATACAGTGGTACCTCAGGATACGAACGCCCCGGCATACGAAATTTTCAGGATACGACACAAAATTCGAACATATTTTTGCTCCACGATACGAACAAAAACTCACCATAAAACATTACATTAGTTCTCAGTGCCATTTTTTATTCACTTCTCTTCGTTGGTCTCAGTCTGCATGTTTGCTTTGTCATGGAAGGATTTTGCTTGATAAAGGAAATTTTGAGGTATTATCAGAAAGTGACTGATTTTATTGAAAAGAAATATCCCGAAAAGGTTCACACTGGCCGTATTGCTGCTCGGAGTAATGACATTTGCCTAAGTCATTTTAGAAACATTTTAAAAAGTAGGCAAAGCCAAACCCCTCTTTGGATAGATATTTTACCAAGCGACCTCTATCCAGTGAAAGTGCTGGTGGAAGTGAAGGAAAGAAAGCAAAAAGAGTGAATAAAAATTAAAAAAATAATAAAAAATAAAACAACACTAATTTTTTTATCTTTTCTAAGTTATTTTTAAGTTATTGTTACATTTTGTTATGTAAGTTAAGTTTTAGTACCATTTCCCTTCTCCCTCTCTTCCGCCACCAAATTAAAACCTCCACCGTCGTCTATCCTCAAAGATAAAGTGCAAATAAAACTACATTTTTTTTTAATCAATTATTATTCTATTACGATTATTTATACAATAAATTGCCAAACAATCACCTAAATATCGGGCTATTATATGGCTAATTAAATGATTAGAATAAAGTAATTTGTCATTAGAGGTAGGCGTTAGGCACCATCTCTTAAGTAAATTAATAATTAAAATTAAATAAATAAATTATTAAATTAATTTTAGAACCTTCTGGAATAAAAGAACTGGTCCGGGACGGGGCTTGAACCCGCAACCTCCTCTTGCCGTGCAGTGCGCTTGCCAGTTACGCCACCCAGACCCCGAGCGAGTCTTCGCTTCCAGAAGTATATTAGATTGGATATAACCTTATTTGGTTAAATACATCACTGACTGGGGACGACTTCATCGCCCACAACCCCAATGGCACTCAGCCAACTAACGTAACACCTGGCGAGGTATATATATATATATATATATATATATATATATATATATATATATATATATATATATATATATATATATATATATATATATATATATATATATATATATATATATATATATATANGTGGGTTCAAGCCCCGTCCCGGGCCAGTTCTTTTATTCCAGAAGGTTCTAAAATTAATTTAATAATTTATTTATTTAATTTTAATTATTAATTTACTTAAGAGATGGCACCTAACGCCTACCTCTAATGACAAATTACTTTATTCTAATCATTTAATTAGCCATATAATAGCCCGATATTTAGGCGATCGTTTGGCAATTTATTATATATACTATTCGGGCTTTGGGTTGTTGTTGATTATTTATACATTTACAACTACAAAACGCATTTTTCAGTGTTTTCCTTACTATAGTTTTTTTTTTTTAATGTATTACTTAGCTTTAATTTGAGTGTGTTTTTCGTGTTGGAATGAATTATTTGATTTTACGTGTAATCGTATGGGGAAAAATGTTCACCTTACGACATTTTCATGATACGATCTCAGTGTCGGAACGGATTAATTTCGTATCCTGAGTTACCACTGTACTTTAAAATTTTACTTCTGTACCAGTCAGTGTCTTGACTAGTAAGAGTTGTTAAATAACCTATTTAAAAAATCCAGCAGTGCACTGTGTAACTTTCCTGCTGTTATGAGATCTAAATTAAAAAGTGAATTTTATATCATTAAACATAAATAAATTTGCATGTGGCACCATTAATGAAATTTTGTTATTAAAAACCTTTTATATTTTTAGTTATTATAAAATGGAAAAAGGCTTAATTTTGAGGGGAGAGATGAATTTTATAAAAAATTGTAAATGTTAATAATGAGTAAAATCTTCATTAAGTCCCTTAGAACCTACTTGAGATATGATTTACAATCTCCTTGACCTTTAACTACAAAAATTTAATATCATTGCTCTCTCTAGTATAGTGATTTTCAACCTGTGTGCCATGGGAGGATTGTAGCTGTGCTGCAAAAAGTTTTGAAGGTTATTAAACAAATTATTTTCGAAAGAAGTTCAAAGAACAATAAGTGTACATGTCAAAATTAAAACCTCTTTACCTTGATTATACAAGTTTTTTGTTGTTATAATAAATATATGTATACATAATGTAGTAGAAATATATATTCATAAGCAAAATTATATGTGCATAACACTGGGTTAGTTCATTTAAAATGAAATTTTCTTTTAATCAAAAATGTATCTATAATTGCCCATGTTCGGTTCAAATTATTTTAACTTAGAAATAGCGGAACGTTGGACAGGTTCATAAAGGCAATTATCATGTCACTTTTAAATGCAAATTAAGACTTAATGTTAATTGCTTTTCTTATGTAAATGAAAATTATTAATTTAAATAACTATTGTTGTAATCTGCTGCTATTTTAAGGATGAACAATACTGTTTTATTTAATTCACAAAAATATAGACAAAAAGAATTAGGTTAAGTGGCAAGTGTAATGTGATGATAGAATGTTTTTAAACAAAACTTTAAATCGTGATTTATCCCAAGGAAATTTTTGCTGTGGAAATTTAATTATAGGTTCAAGTCTGCTGTGAGATGAAAAAAGTTGAAAACACTGCTCTAATATAAAAATCTCCTGCAAAATATCAGAAATTTTTGACAAAATTCATGGGAATTAAGCTTTAAATTGGGTGACAAAAATCAAGCCCACTACACACAAACACATCCATACATAAAAAAAAATTCTCAAATTTTTTTTTGCATATCTCAATGTTTCAAGGTCCTGAGTCTAAAACTATAAAATGTTTCCATACTTTTTCTCTGTTATATATAACAGAGCCAGGAAAGTGAAATGCATATTTTGCCATCTACACGTGATAAACGTTCAGAAGCAAGCCAATGCATCTCCACAAACAGAACTGCACATATATGGTACAGGAGATGGAATGATGATAATTTGGTTATGTGAGATGATGTTCTTGCAAGTTCTCTATTTCATGAATTGGCATTTATTATTTTATTTAGATTAATAAAAAATATAATGTTACTTGCAATTTACTCTTTAGTGTTAATTTACATATTATTATGACTACATTTTCAGCAATTAACCGACGTTCGTGTGAAGAGCTATATCTTCTTGGTTATAGAAAATCTGGAGTATACACTATAGATATTGATAAAAATGGACCTTTTCCACCCAGTAATGTTAAATGCAATATGGATGATGATAAAAATATAATTACAGAAATTGAAAATAATGTTATGACAGAAATGGTATGATTATTTTTATGATACTTTTTAATTTCAATTTTGTTAAAGTTTTACTAATTTTAAGAGATAATGTACTTTAAATTTATTTATGTACTTAAATATACTATATGATAGTTATATACTGTATTAATTACAATATTTGAATTATATTATGTTTTTATACAAATTAATATATAATTAAATATATTTAATTCTTGACTTTCATCTCAGTTATTTAATTCATTATTCATTAATATGTTGGTCAACCTGAAGAAAATTGACACATCCCAAAAAAATTGTGTGTCTTTTATTTTTAAATAGAACATGTTTTTTTCAGATGTGTTACTTTAGACTTTTTGAGATAGTATCACCTGTCATATTAAAGAAAAAAACCTATATGTGGCTCAAATTACATTATGGATAACATTAATTGAATATCGTAAAAAATTACATTTTTGAGTTATCACTTTTCTTCTGGATAAGCAATATGAAATAGTAGTAATGATAATATAGTAATATTGACATACATCAAAAAATGAATGTAAAACTGTCTTCTACTGTTATAACTGCTAAAATGAAAACAAGTGGCATCAATATTGTTTATTTAAGATAATGTGAATATTTTTGATATTTACATTGTGTTCCAAGCACTTGAAGAATATAAATAGAATAAGCACTTAATAGCTTTTGAATTTCTACATTCTTAACATTTTAGAAAGTATTTGTAATTATACCTTGAAATACATAACTTGTGTTTCTTATTTTTATTTTAGCAGTTATAACACTATAAGACAGTTTAATACTGGTTTTTAATATTACTTTTCAATAAAACAGTTTTATTTTATTAACTAACTTATACAACTAATTACAATACACTAGAACTGCCAGCTAGTATATACTAACTGGAACTGTGATTTCCAGTCATTTTGAATTGTTTTCATAAAAATTTTAAAAAACTAATATAGGCATATAACTTATCTTCATTAATTTCATTATTAAAATGTTGACACTTAATTTTTTGTTAAAATATAATTTATAATCTAAAAATGTAACAGAGACTAAAAATATGTTCACTTTTTGCCATGTCCAATCACCAAAAACAACTGTCTTCCACAGCAGAGATAACCTTTCTTTAAAGGCTATGCTTCTGCAAAAAAAAAATGCAAAACAGTCTAAAAGTTCACAGGTGACAATCCCAGCACAATTAAAAATATAATATTTTATTTATAAAAAAAAGGTTGACAAATTTACAATTTAAAAAATGTAACAGAGACTAAAAATGTCTTCACTTGGACATGGCAAAAAGTGAAGACATTTTTAGTCTTCACTTTTGGGACAAAATTATCATTATTAAATATATACGTGAATCTAGTCTTGTGTTTTTTTATTTAAGTGCATTTGTTGTATATTCTAGAGGACTGATGCCCAAACTATAGCCCCAGGCCAAATCCAGCCTGTGGCATGTGCTAATCCAGTCCAAGAACATGTTCAACACATTAAGGTAAACGCACCGGTAGTGGACACTGCACGAGTAGTGGACACTTTGAACTTCAAATATGAGTAATAAGGTTGTAGATGGCTTCACTGTTCAAACATACAAATCATTCAGTAAACAGAAGTTCTGTCTATTGAATGCTTTGTATGTTTGAACAGTGAAGCCATCTACAACCTTATTACTCATATTTGAAGTTCAAAGTGTCCACTACTCATGCAGTGTCCACTACCGGTGCATTTACCTTATATATAAAAATAGTAGAATTTGGTATATATGGAATATATAAAATATTTGTGACCCATTTACCTGCAACTTGTGCACAATTTGTCCAATCAATTGAAAAGTTTGGATACCATTGTTCTCGAGCAGTGTTTCTCAACAGGGGCGATATCGCCCCCATGTGGGCATTTTTCCATGTTGAGGGGCTATTAGTAATAATTTATATTTTGGGGGCGAAAAACAATTTTCTGAGCAATATAGTAAAACATTATATTAAGAATAATTAGATATTTTATTCATTATATCGTACAATAATTAAACAAATAACATTATACTAGTCACTAATCTATTCAATGCAGTACGAATTTGGCATTAGCATGTCCCTCAGCATCGGAATTTTGTAGTGAAGGTGGTGATACTATGTAACGGTTTTATTGAAGGGGGCGACGATTTGTTAGAGGTTGAGAAACACTGTTCTAGAGTATTATTACTTTTTTTTTTCCTGAATTTGAAGATAATTATTTGAGGTGATCAAAAACTTTTATTTTTTAATTTTGTCCTACATATTAGGTAAAAGATAAAGATATATTAAATAAAGTTGATATATTATGTATATTAGATATATTAGTTAAAGTTGAATGTATTTCTTTGAAATATTTTATCTAGTGTATCCTTCTTATTTTATCAAAAAATGCCTTTATTATTTATATTCTTATTTCTCAAAAAAGTTAGAAATAAGTTTTTTAAGATTTGTTGTTCTGAAATTCATTATAGAGTTGTTACTTTCTATTGTTTCAGATATAATAATTTCTAAAATTTTACTAGCATGAAATTAACTGATACTTTATTTAAATGTAGATAGCAAGGAAAAGTTCAATGGAAGATTTTTATGTTGATATTACATATCGGGATTTTACATCAGAAATGCTTCAACATTTCGTTTCAAAATCTAAAAAATGTTCTCAAAAAATTAGATATGAATGCTATAAAGTTCCATTTGGGTATGTTAAGTTTTATTTAACTTAGATATCATGTGTTACTTTCTATTGTGAAAGAAGAAAACTGAATAGATTATATTGCATCAACATATCATCATTGTGCTGCTAAAACCTTTTAAGCATCAAAACCAAACTTTTACAGGAATCAAAAACTATAGCATAAATAGGTAAGCATGAAATGTGGCATTTCTGGAGAGGTAATAACAAAATCAATTTTACACAAAGAAGGCAAAATAAAGTAATGTTGATGACCAGCAAAAGAAGTTAAACTGTCACTTAAATGTTTTTCATCTACAGCCTGTTTGTTCATTATGGTATATACATGGTTTTATGAAAAGGTCACAACCATAAGGCTGTGAATGTTACAAATACAGCAACATAACAAAACAACATATTGTTTTAGTCTTGTTTTATTAGAGTAATTATATCTCCAGATAACATTACATTACATAACATCTAGAGCATAATACCCATTTAGAGCAGTAACAGTATAATAAACAACTACAGTTATTGTTTTGACATTAGTGTGGCAAGTTGTCATAGTATGAATGGCACGTGTAGCAGTTTTTGTAAATGCTTGAACTCTTAGGCTGTGTACACACTAGGCGTTTTGCGTTGCGTTAAACACGCGTTAGCAGCGTACACACCAGGCATTAGCTCAGCGTTAGATGAGCGTTTAGTGGAGCATATGCACTGGCTCAGTTTGGAAATGGACGTGAAATTAATTGCTTGTGTGCCCCTCCTCCATCGTCACTATAAAAGACGATGGCAGAGGCAAAGAGAATTTTGGGTGCACTCAATATTAAGAGATAGACTGACACATGGAATGTTTGCGACGTTGTATCCAAAACTAAGACAAAATAAACCCAAGTTTTTTCATTCTTTTAAAATATCTATAAAATCCTTTGACAATGGTTGGTCTCTTTTAGATTTCATCAATAAATAGATAAGTATTGAAATGATTGTTCTCCATTTCGGCCAACGTACGTCCACTCTACCCGAAAACGCACGATCGAATGTACAGTAACATGGCAGCACATATATCTCAAAGTGCTCGGCTGACGCCTGCAAAACGCGCGTTTTAAGAAAAATCTATAAACGCACGTTTAACACGCACTTGGCCAAAAGCACACGTTTGAGTGTGTACGCCTATCCAGAACTCGTGGTTCGTCAAATGCGCGTTTAAAAACGCCTAGTGTGTACGCAGCCTTACTTGATATTTTCAAATAAGAAGAATACATATGGGGCACAAAAGTTGATGCATCTTTCCTGATTTTCTTCTTGGTAGCTCAGCCCAATCATTACATATACACAACTTACAGTATAATTCCTCTTTTAGAGTATATTTGATTGAAACAACTTTTGTCACAGCATGGTTACTTGTAGAATTGCCTGGCCTAACAGAAGACAAAAACCTCAGTTTACTGTAATCTCCAAAAAATTAATGGTCAAGATAATGAATCTGATATGGTAGGTCTGGTCTTGTTTCTTTACAAACAGAGCTATAGTCAGAGATCAGGATAATTCCTCTGTTTTCAGTTTTCTTTATTGTACTATAGATGTTATAAACTTCCATCTCAATGTGTCCTTTCTCTAAGAAATATTGGAAAACAGTAACATTTTTTTCTAAACCCAATTTTAACAAAGCATTACTCAAAACCACATTTTGGTTTTGATATGTGCATCCATCACTATAAAAGACGAAGTCAATCAGAATTTTCTTCATTTTTGTATTAAGGAAATCAATTGTGCCTGATGCAAACAGTCAAACCATACTAACTTTTGTTTCATTCATATCAAGACACATCCCTGGTTGCTATTTTGAGTAATATTGATATAAAGTTATGAACACAGAATTTAATTGTATAGTATAAGGCACATGCCTTTAACATTGATGCAAGTTTGACAGCTTGAAGATCCATTGTATAAATTGCTCAATTCTCCTAATGACTGCTTCTTTATCCCTAGACTTCTGCTCTTTCATTTCATTTCATTTTTTTTTTTTTTTGGCTGATGCTTTTTGTAAACTTTATCTGACAAATAAGATAGACATACATCCTATTGATCTTTTCTTGGCTGAAATAAACCCAGGTTTTGAGACTTAAAGATATCGAAGAACATGTTTCTGCAAACAGGCATTTTATTTTGTTCCTGGCATTTGATAACTTTTACTGCTCATATTTCAATGCTCTGACTGGTCGTAAGTACAGTTTTGATGTTGATGGGTGAGGGCATTTTTGGTAACTGTTTCAGAAACATGATTACAAATTCTCTTTTATAGCTTTTTTTGCTGCAGCCATGGGCTTTGAGATCTAATACACTTTCTCAGTGATGTGTACCCTGCTTGTCTTTCAATACTCAATTGCTAACACACCACTCCTTCAGACCAAATATTGTCAGAAGCATCTTTTTACAAACAGGATGGATGGTACTCTGTCTTTACCAGCCTTATCCTTTTTAAGGCCATGATAAGGCTCTCTCTTACGTTTATTCTGGTTTATGTTCTTGATTCATTTGACTTGGATTTTCAATTCCTCTTGTTTTCTGTTGCCTTCTGAAATTGCATTGTTAGCCACAGAAGTACAGTATTATCATTGGCAGTTTTTTATTTTCATTGCAGTTGTCTTCCACAGGATCTTGTTCCATCAGTACTCATTTTCACTATCATCCTCATTGCTGGAGGTTTCATCTATGATGTAACTAGATTCAGAAGACAGAAAATTCCCTTCGGCTTCCTCTTGCTCACTTTCTTCACTTGTGCCTTCATCAGCTAACAGAGTACCTGCAATATTATAAAATAATTATAACTATGTCCACAAAATTTAAATTATTCATTTATGTATTTATTAATTTAAATGTCAAGAAGGTCATTCATGTTGTCACATAACATATGCAGGAGAAAAGCAATCATTTTATATCATAAGATTAATTTTGTCTGTTATGTCACTTACAAAGTTTTAGCAGCATGATGACAATATAATTAAGTCAATAATTTCAGAAATTATTATTTTTTATACATTTTATACATAACTCCTGTTTCCATACTTTTAATTATTAATCTATCTAATTTTCAGTTCTTTAAGATATTTTTTAATTTTAGTTTTAGTTTATTTTTGTGTGCAATGCCATGTTTAGTGACTTTAAACTACCTTCCCAACAACAATTTTCATTAAATTTTTTAACAGAAACAAATGTTCATATTCAAACTGGGATTCAAGCCTGTGCTTTGGCAAACTAAAAACAATACTTTAATGCAGTATTTTTCAACCTTGTGTCACAAGAGTGCCTTAGGTGGGTTATGGAAATATTAAATATTTTTTAGAATTTTGAATAAGCTCTTTTTTTAAATTTCATTTATCTCTCATCTTTTTACTGCCAGCCAGCCAAAGAGAGAAGGAAGTATTTACTAAAATGCTGATTGTTGCAAACTTTGCAATATAATCATACCCTTACAAAAGTTGCATGTGTCTATGCATATGTTGGCCATACCAACTTTTTGAAGCTTCTATAAACATTTCAGCTTTATGTTGGCCATACCAACTTTTTGAAGCTTCTATAAACATTTCAGCTTACCAGCTTAAAGACCTATACTAGCTCTTTATGCATTGACTTAAATAGTCTGTTTATTTTTATAATATATTTGCAAAATTGCAAGTTTTTGCCTTGTTAAGTTTAACTTCTGTATTATCAAGTTTTAAAAATAAATCATAATTTATTAAACATTTTTATTTTAAAAATTATCATGTGTCACAAGAATTGTATTAAATTCAAAGTTTGTTACTAATCCAAAAAGGTTGGGAAACACTGCCTTAATGCATTCATTGTCAGATTGGTAAGCAAGATAGATCAAAAGTAATATGGACAGTTTTTAGTTTGAACAAGCACAGGAGTTAAGCTTCAAAGAGGGTGAACAAAATCATGCCCCTCCACACACACGCACACACACACACACACACACACACATCCATACAGACAGTAAAAAGCCTCAAATTTTTTTTGCATTTCTCAAAGTTTCAAGGTCCTGAGTTCAAAAATGTAAAAATTTGGGGGGTCATTTTTGACCAATTGCCATACTTTCCCTCAATTTTAACCAATTGCCATACTCCCCATCTATATAACAAGAGTCAGGGAAGTAAAATCAATTTTTTAAACTGAAAATGGCAGTAAACTTAGCACAAACAATTATTTTTCTTAGAATTGTGCGAATTGCTTTAGAAAATTTAATGTATCACAGCATTTTCTGTGAAACATAACAAAAACATTCATAGTTATAATGGAAAAGTTGTTTTATCATTAAAAAGCACTTCTATATAGGCTGAAACTAATTTAGTTTGAATAACACCTTAAATACTTTTTTAGTAATACTTTATTTAAATGAGTGTTTCAACCTCTTTTCATAGATCTGCATCAGGTTTAACAAGAAAATTCGAACTGTCCTCTTAAACAATTCAAATCTTTTTGTTAAACTTGGCACAGACCTATGAAAAGGGATCAAAAATGCTCATTTAAATACATTAAAGTGTTGCTGAAAAAAATATTTAAGGTGTTGTTCAAGCATTTTACTCATTATAAACATAATAAATATTAGAAACAATTTGATATAATATATTTTCGATTAAAATATAATTTTGTTTATATTTTAAACTGTTTTGCAGACACTTAAATATTTTTGTTGACCACCAGCCTCAATTTGAAATTGCTGGTCAAACCGACTCAATATTGGCCTGGTGGGAAACTAATGTCACACTATCTCCCCTAAAATGGGGACAGTTAGTACTGACCAAATGCAATCTCTTGCTACTCTGACTACATGGAAGAAAAGTTTGCTATGACAGACATCAATCACCTCATATATGGGTGTCGTGTACTCTCTGCTTTGGCAATGTGAACGTTTCCAATAAACTAATACTTAATTATTAATATTGTAATTTAAAAAATTTTTTAATCTTTGACTGAAACAAATAATTAATTTTCTTTTGTTAAATGTGAAAGAATTGTTTTAAGAATTCAAAATTATGACGAGATTTGCTTGATTCAGATTCCAATACCCAGAAAATGTTTCATTTTTCCAATTCTGATTAATCATCCCATCACTAATTTGTACACAGATTAACCATGTATTGTTACTGTTTGATTCTCTAATGTACTTAATAGAATACATTATGCTCATTTACCCATTTACTGCTTAGCAGCAAGTATTTCAAATATATATATTTTTCTCATCTAATACACATACAGTAGAGCATCCAAAACAATTCAGGACTGGGGTTGTTCAGATAACTGATTTTTTGGATAACTGATATTGTATGAAAAAATATATTAACCTAGCCCATGTTGAAATTTTTCTCAATTGTGTGATGAATTTTAGTAATTGTTAAGCCTAATGAAAATTTTTTTAAAATAATAATTGTGGCTATTGTATCATTAAAAATTATTTCTTTATTTTGCACAAACAAAATGAATATATTGAAAAATATAAAAACAAAAAAAATTATATTTTATAAGTTAATCTAGTATCTAAAACATTCCAATTCAGCATGACACACATCCCTACACACAGTCCTCAGAAAAACACCACACAAAACAAGCAAAACTCTTTTTCCAGGGTTTATCTGGAGATGTCAGCCACTTGGGCTATATTCTCCAATGAGTTGAAGCAAAACACACCACTCACGATGGGGAAAAAAGCCTCGTTCAAATACTGTTGCTCCTTAAGTACCCTCTTGACATGTGTCATGCTGAATCAGAATGTTTTTGATACTAGATTAACTTCCAAAATATAACTTTTTTTTGTTTTTATATTTTTCAATATATTTATTTTGTTTTTGCAGAATAAACAAATAATTTTTAACAATATAATACGGTCGCGCCAGTACTGCCAGCTAAAACACACACACCAACAAAAGTAATATTGAAGTAGCCCAAGACATAGCCAAATATTGCAGTGCCACAGCACTAGCAGAAATTTGAATTTGCCAACTGGAATGCTTTCGGTTAACTGATGTTTCAGTTGATCGGTATTTGGATAATCAATACTCTACTGTAGTTTTATAATGTCCAATTTAGTTTCCACAGTAACAGAGCCACACTTTTTGCATTTATCTCCACTACTAGATTTACTGTTACAGGTTTTGGATTGCATTTTTTGAAGCACTAATTGTAAAAGTTTATAAAAATTCACACTTGAGAATCTTAGGAGTCCAGTAACAACAAAAACTTAATGAAAACTAACGTTTTTGACTGTACCCCAGTCTTCATCAGATTTTCAACCAGTAAGATTCAAACATGGAATGCATAGAACAATGTGTTTAGAAATTATTTTTAAAAATATGGAACCATCTAAGTGCATATAGATAACTTTTAACCATATATGTTACCATGGTGATAGAACTATCCCATATGCCATATAAATAATGGCATAGAAAAAATTGCTAATGCTAGTGTTGCCCATTTCTTCATAACAGTACCTCTGAGCATATGAAACATTAGTGGCATCCTTTGAGTTAACATACACTATGTTGGATCTCCTATAGACAATCTTTATGCCCATATGGGCAGCAATTTCTATATAGATGGAGCTTAGATGCTGGTTGTATTCCACTACCGTGCATGCTTGGTTAATGTTGTGATCATGAGTTCTGTTTAGTGTTACCTGTGTGTTGGATATGATATGTGCATCTGGTTGATTGAAGTAGATGCAATAAGTTACATATTAGGTCCCTACCATAACCATGCTTTACAGCTATGTTCTCGATGTGCTTCAACTTTGCCACAGTTTCCTCCTGTCAAGTGTGGTGCATGTATACTTGTCTCATTAGTTCACAGAAGGCCACAATCTTATAAGAGAAAGGGTCAGCAGGGTTTGCCAGAATAAATAATGGTACATAACATGGTTTATAGTAAATGCTCGTTTTCACCCAGTTACCATCAAGGAAATGAACATTTGTGTCACTCTTACAACCTAGCTTGATGGTAAGGCCATATGGGTTGTCATTCATGCAACTTACGAAATCATTTACATTCAGCTCATCTTTCCATAGAATAAAAAGGTCATCAACTTAACTCTTGTATACCAGAATGTTCGATAAGAATAGAGATATGAACTTTTGTTCCAATTGCAAGCTACTAAATTGCATAAATCCTGAGAGGGGGCTGCCCACAGGTATGCCCTGTTTTCGTAAGTATGTGAGGCTCCGGACAGGTCCGAACCCTCACTAAAATTCGCGTTAAAATAATTGTTTTAGAGAAAAAATATATATTAATTAGAAATAGATTTTTATTTTATGAAAATGCGACGCTAACTTTTAAACAATAGAAGAATGTAAGTCTGTCAACCATTTCCAGTTGGAGATTGAATTAAACTTCAATTTTGACCTCTCCCGCGCCCCGAAAGGTTTCGAATTGTCATCAGGTGACGAGGAGAGACCAATCAGAAAGGGGAATCTGAGAGAAAATGGATAAAACCCCGAAAATTCAAGGACACGACGGCTTCTTCTCCCGAAAGTTCCAAGTGACAGATCTATTGTGTGTGTCTCATACCCATCTTTGTCTCCATCTCCCAACCTCAGATCGACATCTTTCCATCAACAGAAGTCAACCACATCGTCCTGGAGTCGTCGAGACATGATGGAATGGTTCATTCACAAACAAGGGACACTCCTTCAAAATGGGACTATCTTGGAAAGGAGAGGAAGACCCCAAGGCCGCAGCTGTCGCAGAACTTCCAAGATCGCGGAAATCTTGTAAGCTTCTTTCGTGTTTAATAAACGGTTGTGTTGTTTGTAAACGAAGCATTTATCTCTGACTCAATTGCTTCCACATGTCGTTGATTGTTACCGCTCGGCAGTCCAACAGCAAGGGAGATGATGACGATATATATCACCTATTATCGTTCATTGAGTTTTTTTTATTTCTCCCCCCTTGGCCCCCATAAGTATGTATTGTTACTAAAGCATAAGAAAGACGTATAGCACAAAAGATGTGCTAGCTCCAATACATGTTTATGTTGCGCATTCCCCAGGGCTGCTTAGTAACAGATCCCTAAGTGCACAGAGGCATTGTTATATTTTAATTGAGACAAAATCAAAGACAGTAATAAATGCTCTGTCTGTTACCCTAACTTGCCACAAAATATCAATTAGATCTGTGGAGTTCTTGACATTACAAGGATATCCATTCAAGCGCTCAGATATAAAGTTGTGTACTGTACTGTCAAGCATCCTAGTTTGATATAGTCAGCCAGATCATTTGGTCTTAATGAGGCTCAATTTTTATGAAGGGATATAATGATTCAAAATCACATACTCTGATGTATGCTCCATTGTTAAGTGATAAGTCGTGCAGGCATGCCACACAAGTTTCCAAATTGGTTATTGTATGATGATAGCTGTCAAGGTTGTCTGTTATGAATATAAGAATTCTCTCAATATGTATTGACAGAGAGACAGATTAGTCAATAATTTGATATGGTTGCATGCGAGGTTAATCACAAGGTATCCTTTGATACACAAAACAAGAAAGAAGATAAAACCCACAAGGCCATAAGATACAACGAATAATTCAGAAGCACTTACAGGGAAATAGCAAGGGTTACCAACATCACTATTGTCTACAAACAAAACCACACCATATATTCTTTACTTAGAAATTCTAAAGACAATGATAAATACCACCTTCCTCAAATGTTGTTTATCATCATGTCTATCATTACAGTTTCTGTATTGGGGTTTCTGCATTCTGCATTGCTCTATCTCATAATGGATAATACAGTTGGCCAAAACTAGGAGTGCATAGGAGTGGCTGCTAGCTCCTTATGTTTTTGTCTAAAAGAACACGAGACTTCCATTAAAACAGTCTCACCATCATGATACTAGAAGCCCACAAGGAGATGGCCCATGTGAAGCATTCAGAGAAGCGTGATATATACAAAACCAATAGAAAAGGTACAACCACAAATTATAAGGATGCTGACACCATCTCATAAGCATTTAGATGCTTTTTTGAAGTCACTTAAAAAATTTTTTTGATTTCTGAACAGCCACAATGATTCTCACTGCCTCATCCAATTAATTTCTTGTTTCANAGCAACTGAACAATTGTAGAAAATTCCCCAAGAAGATTATCTATTTATTATTACTAGCTATATTCTTCAATAAAATTTAAAGCACCCACTTTAATCAGGCAGTTTATATTATCTAATGTTGATTTTAAAATTCATGTACAATGCATTAATAAAGTTTTACATTTAATATAAGTACATTCTTATAATTATCCTTATATATACATTGAATTTGTGATAAGCAAACTTTTGTTAATTATCCAGACAAACACTTAATATGAATGAATAATTTTATGATAAAAAAAAAATATTAATTCAGAATTTTCATTTCCAAACCATTAGTTAATTGACATATAAAACATACAAAAAATTTTTATTTGCCTACATATATAGGATGTATTTTTTTTTATTAGAAATCTTTCAAATTCATAATAAATTTTTGCTAAGTTCTTCTAGATTAGAAATCTTTCAAATTCATAATAAATTTTTGCTAAGTTCTTCTAGAAAGCATATATTAAGAGAGCAAAGTAAAAAATAACTTGTTGAGTTTGTTGACTCACATAACTCTCGTAAAGAAGTTAAAATATTTCTTTTTCAATAATTTGAATTACTCAGGCATTTTTGTGTCAATAATAACTACACTAACAAATATTTACACTGAATCAATTTTGTAGAAAGTTCAAGTCTAACTAATTATTTGTCTTAAACTTATGCGTTTTTCATCAGTTCACGATATTTATGGCAGTAACAATTTTAAATCAAAATTGAGGTACACTCACTCAGCACTTGTATGTAAATCAAAAACACAACACCTTAATTTACTGAGAAAAATTTAATGAAAAGCAAACGTTTTCAGCCAAATCTGTTGGCCATCATCAGGCTAAGATATTCGAATATAAACAAAATAGAACAAAAATTTAAATACAAATAAAATAAAATAACAAATGAAGTATATATATAAATGTATAAAGAAAAATAAAATAAAATTTTATTTTTTTTTATACATCTTTATTATTTATTCTTTATCAGATTAAAAGAACACAAATACAATATCAGCAAGGGATCTAATGCCACAATACTATCGCAATTGGCACAACTTGAGGGCTCAATCGTCAAATGGGATGAAGCAAGTATCATTAAACCAGTACATTCACCAAGATTGGCAATTTGTGCCAACAAAATTGAAATATATAAGAGCAGATTGCATGATGCATGCATTAATTCTAGAGATTCGGAAGGGTTGCCTTTGGCCTGGAAATACTTAATCAAATAATTAGAGAGCTCTTAATTTAATGCCTTGATTTTAGTATTTTTTTTGCATATCTTGCATTTGATTGAATTTCATATAATGTATTATTATTATATAACGTTTTAATATTTAATTAACCTATGATATATACAAAACCAATAGAAAAGGTACAACCACAAATTATAAGGATGCTGACACCATCTCATAAGCATTTAGATGCTTTTTTGAAGTCACTTAAAAAATTTTTTTGATTTCTGAACAGCCACAATGATTCTCACTGCCTCATCCAATTAATTTCTTGTTTCAACATTTTCAAATTTTTGTTCAATTTTTGAAGAAAAAAATGAAAAAAATGTTCTTTCTTTAACATTATTATCCAGGTTTTGTATTGTTTATATTTTTGTTCAGTTGTGCATACTTTTATAGGATATAATTAAACTTGATGATGACTGATGAAACCAGTCAAAAACACTAGTTTTCTCGTTAAAATATTGGATTATTGCTGGATTTTCTGGTTTCATATGTGTGTTTTGTTGTTGAAAAAACTTTACTGGAAAAATTAATGCTGTTGAAGTTTTGATACTTTCTGATCATAAAAGACTTTTTAATGAATTCACATTAACCTTTCACACTTTTCCAGTAGTAAAAAATGTTTTAATATCTGAAATTCAAATGTTTTCTGCCTCTAAATGTTTTTGACACTGATCCTTGAATGAGGCTAAAAACGATTGCAGATATGAAAACATTTTTTACTGCTGGAAAAGTATGGACGGTTAATATGAATTCATTTCAGTAATATTTCCGTAATTTAAGACTTTTTAAATTGTATTTTTCTGATTAAATTTGCTGAGTTTTTGTTTCATTTTTAGTGAATTTTGTTTAGTTTATTTACTAGAAGATTCAGTCTAAAACATTGCTAGTTTAAACTATTTTAGAAAATAAATTATTAAATAACTACAAATTTTAAAATTAGTTATAATTTTTGAAAATTATTTCCTTTGAATTATTAAGTTTTTGATAATCCAAAGTTCTCTACATGCTTGTAGCAGTGAAACTTGGTGATATTTTTTCTTTCTATTTGAAATATAGGTTGATGTCACTCACTTGGTTGCAATCAGCAAAAGGGTCATTAGTAAAGAAAATAAATTCTGTACCTAGACAATGCATTTGTGATAATGATAAGAATTGTAATAAGAATATATTTCCTTGTAATTGTGATGTAAAATCAGATCGTTGGTATAATGACAAAGGAGAAATAACAAATTCTGAAGACATTCCTATTACACGTATTTATGTTATTCAGCCTAAAGATTTTCCACATGATGGAGAAGCCCATCTTAGACTGAGTGCACTTCAGTGTATTGAAACAGGTGAGAATATTAATAAATGGTAAATGTACAGTGTATTGTATATTTATTAAAAAAGTTTTTAATAAATTTATTAAAGAATTTATTAAAAAAGTACTTAATTTTATATGATTAGTCAAATTAGAACTACTGGTATTTAAAACAGAGAACAGATATACTTAGAAACTTTATTTTAATAATGTTTTTGAAGTTTTCACATTGTTATTAGTTTATTCTATATTATTTAAAAAAATACTGGTGCTTTGAAACCGTGCTAGTAGTTATTAGTAGTAATTCAAACACAAATTATTATTGTATTTATTTTCAGGCACTTGGCAATTTTTATCATCAAATTTTATTTAGTTGNATATTTGTCATTATATAAAATTATTTATATATATTAATTAATTATATTTATTCATGTTTTTTCAAATTGATTTTTTTTTGTACTAATTTGTTAACCATTTACATGATCCACTTTACATGATGCATTTTCTCTAGAAAATTTGATTTAAGAAAACACCACTGATTAAAAGTTGCTGCTTTTTTAAGCATAGAATTCAAATGCATTAACATTTTGTAGGGAGTTCCATTTAAAATTTTAGTTTGTCTCACCCCTATAGGGGATTGCATAAACATAGTTCTTTTAAAATGTAATGGACCAATATCAGCATATCAGTTTTTTTAATAATTTCTCAATAAATGGCTGTAATATAGATGTAAAAATTTTGAATTATATTTATTGTAAAAAGTTTATAAATTCTATCCCTGAGTAAGTATTAAATTGACAGTAGAACAATACTATTTGCAGAGATTTTTGGCCTGGAAAACAGTGCATCTGGATTTCATGTTAGATAATGGTTTTGAAATTCTTCTGAACAGCCAAAGGTGTTTAGTGATGATTTTAGTAATTTATTCTTTCTGCTGAGTGTGGGTTTGGTTGTTTGGTTATTCTTTGAGACTATAAATGTAAGATCAAAGAACTTGCGTGATAATATAATTGTATCCAATTGATATATGATTGCTGTCTTTATAAAATTTCAAAAAATTATCATTTCCCTTTGTAAACACAGGCTGATGAGAAATAAGTGTTATTGTTTGCAATGCATCACAGAGAATTACTCTGATCTTTTCAATATAGTTGTTGTAAGTCAAGAGTCATCCTGTTGGTTTTGTTTATTAATAGTTTTTGTTACTTAATAGTTAAATATATTTACTGGTTTATATTATTTGTTTTAAATTTTTTATATATATATTTTTTTTTTTACTCTATAAAAAGTTTTATATGCTAAAGTCTATATTATACTCAACATTCAGATAATTGGTATTAAAGTATTTTAATTGATAAACATATATAATTACTTATATTTATCATGATATATTTACTTTTTTCTCCAAATCTCCACACTCGTCAGATTTTTCATTCGGATTGTCATTCAGAAACTCCTCGCTATGCTTCTTAGTTTGATTCATATATTTAAGAAAACCTTCTGTAGTCAAACGTTTTTTATTAACTACCTTCTTTTTTCTATCTCTGAAATCATATGAACATATACATCATATACACAATGTAAATAAGTGAACCATGCAAGCATTTTAATTTTAACATTTCTTTCTTTTTGCATATTATTATTTAAAAAAAAGAAATGTTGAAATTAAAATGCTTGCATAGTTCACTTACTACTACTAATTGATTTGAATGTCTGCGACAACAAAAGCAACTTAATATGGTGCAAGATAATTATCATGTAAGGATTGGTAAAGTGAAATGCAGCAATTGGCCAGAAGAGAGGAGACACAAAGGCTACTGATTATAGAATATAACAAAGTAAATACACAATATATTAAAATACATTTTTGTGGAATAAATGTACAGCATTTAAGAACTATTGCTGCTGTCATTAATTGACACAAAAGAATGGAAATGGAAAAAATGGAAGAATTTTAACTGCCACAATTAGATTTAAATATATTAAAATAATAAATAGAATAAAGAAATAAATCAGTAAATAATAGTTTTGTTTTTCTTATTGCAAAATTAACTCAAAGCTATTTCTGAAAATTTATTGATAATCAATAAAACTATAGTAGTTTTACTGCCTCATATAAAAAAAATATTAATAAAAGTCCTAGGCTTTTCTTAATTTTTCAAACATATCAACTGCCTTCCATTTTGTTGAGCCCCATAATCTAATACTATGGAATTGAAAGAACAGGAACTAAATGGAAACAGGCAGATACTGAAAAATATTTTTTTTAATTTTAGCATATTTGACAAAAGGAAGTTAAACATAAAGTATGGTATGAAAGCAAATTGTCTATCAAAAGAAATTTAAAAAAAATTAAATCACTTTTTATGAAAACTTGATAAATCAAGACAAACCTTCATAAAAAGTGACTTGATATAAAAAATATCAAAGTAAATAAGTACAAGCCATGTGTTGGGACCAATAGATCCAAAGGAAGCAATAAGTAACTTAAAGCTTTAAGCTTTATCATTATTAATTGATAAAAAAGCATTTATATTAAAAACCACTAATATTTGTACATCACAATTAAATAAAAAAAATTTAAAATTCAAACCATTGGATATGGTGATACGATTGTCAGATGAATTTAGATTTTTGCCTTTGTATAATCTGGAAATTTTTCAAAACAAAAATTAAACACTTATGAAGATTGTTTATTCAATGAAAAATACAGACAAAATTTTGAATAGTTTAAAACAACTAAAACTAAATCCTCAATATAAGATAGCTAGTCTAGATACAGTGTCTATGTAACACTCAATGACATGGAATATCATACTAGATACATTAAATGAACTGCAAGAAATGGTTAATTGAATTATGGGTGACTGAAATAAAATGTTTTTGAATCAATAATTTAAAATAACTTTCCTAACTCAAACACTGATGACAAAGACACTATTAAACAATTATTCGTTACAATGCACTTAAGTTTAGTGGTCTCTCCAAGGTCAGTGCTANTTCTGTATACAAAATTATAATATTCTAAAAATTTTATAAATAATGTCAATGAATGTTTGAAAAATTCCAATTTAGAATTTCAAAATTTTGTAGTTTGAAACGTGAAGCATGTTTATAAAATAAACCAAAAACATTTGTTCCTTAAATCCTTTTGCTGGAAAAGTGTGAATATTTTTGATATTACAAATAATGATATTTAAGAACAGAATTTAAATATATATATGATACAAAAGCATGTATTAGATTATATATTTAAACTAAATAATTAGTAACTGGAGGAAGCATAAATAATAATAATTGTAAATTTAATCCCAATGTATCTTATAAGCTTATTTATTTTTCATTATTAAAATTATATATATGCTAAGAAGAGATTCCTATATTAGATACAAAGCAATTGATTATCTATTTTCAGATCTCATTCCCAATGGGAATCATGTACAGGGTATAGGTTTTATTGAAATTAGAAAGCCTTGACAGAATAGAATTTTAAGATTGCCATTTACTAAACTTGTGTGTTAATTTATATAGATAACTAGAGTATTTTTATTAACTATATCTATTTTTGTGTAATATTTAACTCTCTTTTTTTTTAATAAATACTGAGCAGTTATAATTAGAGTTTTATAATTAAATTTCCATTCAGTAATATCTTCAGTAAAACTAAGAGAGACTAGTGAAATTTGAAAGATATTTTGGAATGGGATCTAATCGAGCAATTGAAGTGAAATTTTAATCAATTCATTAGGTCCCCCTCCAGACAATGTCAAATGGGATAAGTTTAATTATAAAAACTGATACTTGACAATTTTTCTTATTATGGTAATGACAAAAGTAATCATCATTCTCGTCAATTATTAGTGAAATGATCTCAAAAGAAACTAATTATAATTTTTTTTTTGATTAATCAAAATTCAAAAATAAGAGCCAAATGCTCAAAGAAATATGTAAACCTATTAATCTTTCAAAAGAGTAAATTGATCCAAATGTCTGAAATTTGGTAAAACAAATATATTTAGGACTGTTTCAAATTCAGAGATTGGAAAATTCTATTTTAAAATAAAATATGGTCTGTGATAAAAATAAAAAACTTAATTACAATATGAATAAAGAAAAAGAAAGGAATTTCTAATAACGATAACACAAATTATTATAAATTTGATATTTGTAGACATTAAGACTTGAGACAAAGGAAAGCATGATATGTCTTTTTTGTCTAATGTTCTGTGTGTAAGTGCCCGTTTGTGACCCTACAACTTCTTTCAACTTACGCCCATGAGTATTCTAGTGGCAGTTATTCTATACAATTATTGTATCTCCAATATATTTTTTTCTCACTTTCCACCTTCTCTTATTTACTGATTTCTTATCCTTTCTAATATGTCTTCTTTCTATTCTCTTACAGTTGTCGTTTTATAGATCAAAAACAAGATATTTTCAATCAAAGCATTACAAATGAATGTTTTTGTTTTCTCTAGGTTTTTATTGCTCTATATCACTTAATTTAAATAGTGCAAAAAGGAGCATCAGCACATTAATCTTTTTTTTATACTTTATTATTTGAGAATTCATTTTCTATTACGACACCAAATATTGCTTCACACTCAACTTTTGATTTTTAAATTTCAAGTGGGATTGAGATCCCAAGGAATTGGTATTTGGTCGTCTGAAAACAGTAAATTCTAGACATATTTATCTGTTGTTGATATTCTTATTCTATTATAGAAATACAAAGTACTTAAATTTAAAGCTTATTTTATTTAAAAGCTTTTTGCTTTTTTTTAAATAAAAAAGCCAACAAAACATCTTAGGTAAATATTTAAAAATTTTAAAAAGACATTTTACATACTTTCCTTTTCCCACCTGCACATATTTTTCGTCTTCAAGTCTAGAAAGTATGGAGTTGGCCACACAGGAATCCACATGGAGTTGACGAATTAAGAAAGTGCAGTTAATTGTTGTGGATTTGCTGGCAATCACCAGAGCTTGACGCCAAAGGCAAAGAGTCTTAATAAAAAAAATTTTCAAATTTATTCTTTTAGATATTTTGTATGAAGTTTAGATAAAAATTAATAAAAACAAAGAAATATTTTTAAGTTGATTAGATATATATGAGGGCTGTTCGGAAATGTTTGTGGCCTCAAATAGAACAACAAACAAAATAATGTTAAAACTTTTATTTTTCAATGCAGTTAATTTTGTTAGCAATGCACTTATTCCAGCGATGTTCTAGCTTTTTTATTCCATCACAATAGGTCGATTTGTCAAGGTGTNTATATAATTATTAAATATTAATAATTATTTCTGCAAATAATTATTAAATAATTATTTGCAGAAAATATATATATATTTTTTCTGCAAACATTATTGAGTAACTTGTATAATTATTAATCATCATTTATTTATTTATTTTAAATATTTTAGAAAATTGCATGCTCTCACAATTATTGTGATAATAAATAATAGTAATTACTAACATTCAGTTCTGATAATTAAAGAAAACCAAAAGAAACAAAAAACAACAACACCTTAAGTTGCTGAGAAAATTTAATAAATGTAGCAAACATATTCGAATGTAAACATTCGAATATGTTTGCTACGTTTAACCTGATGATGGCCAACAGGTTTGGCTGAAAACGTTTGTTACATTTATTAAATTTTCTCAGCAACTTAAGGTGTTGTGCTTTTTTTGATTTACATATTGCTGAGTGAATTTACTTCAATGCAAACAAAAGATTTGACGTATGTTTGGCATAAAACGAGAGCCTCTTATAATAGTCAGTTTGATTTATACAAATTGACAACAATGCTGGTTTCAAATTTCCCCCCAAAAAATCTTTTCCGTAATGTATAGGATATTTTTTGCAAATGCTAATTACAAATATTTTTTCATGCCTGGTGGTAGCACTAGTAATGCTAGTAACATTGCTTTAATGGTCATGCTAAGCAGTGTTGGATTGTTTAAAATGGCAAAATATTGTGTGAACAGTAAAGTGAAGTTATTGTGTAATAACAAGAACAGAAAAACAACTGTGTGAAATAAAAAGAAATTAGTGAATTCAAATGTCCGTGTTGTCGAGAAATCAAGTCAATCCATAACTTTAAAAGGTAAAATGGAAGGTGGTTGAGGCCAGCCTAGTGTTTGTGGGGATTATGAATTTTCTTCCGTCGACTGTAATAATGATGGTGAAGAATGCAGAGAAAATAGAAAGTTTAATGGAGCAAGTTACCAGAGTAAGTGCAATGCAAGTTGTTTTCATGGTAAATTAGTAGAACAAGAGGAGAGGTTATTAACATTGTGGGTAGAAGATTTGAACTGGAAAAATATTCCATTGAATCAAACTATTATTTGTGATTAGGCTAAATTTATTTTGAAGAGTTGATAAAGAAAGGTGTAGAAGAAACATTTGTACATAGTAAGAGCCATTGTACAGTACATATTTTGTATTAGTAAAAAATTTCAGTACTAAGCATGTTTTTATTTGAAAAAAATACTTTGATTCGTGAATGCATCCCTATTTATTCCATAATAAAATAGATTTATTTTGTATCTGTTTTGTTTATGCCATCTTCTCCAGGAATGCATCACTGGAGTAAAATGAGGGTATAAAGAGACAAAAGATTAGAACTGGCATTTGTAATGATAGAACATGAAGACAATTTTATTTATATATTTTAAAAGTTTAGAAGTTTGTTTGATATATATATATTAACATTTTCAAAGAGTCTGGCTCATCTTTTATCCTGTTATTAACAATTTTAAATATGATGATGTAAAACTGTTATTCTTAATTCAAAACAACCAAAATGTGAAAATCAAAATTAACTTAGATTATATTATAGCAACATTTAGTGGATAATTTTATCAATGGGGCACTACTTCAAATGTATATTATCACTAGCACTCTGATGGAGTTGATGACCTGAGCATTTACTTAATAGAATAGAATAAACCTTAAACCCATTGAGAATCTTTTGGTGAAATGGATTGTCAAATGCCTGAAAGAAGAAACTACTTCAGAGACAAAGTGAACTGAACAATTCTTAAAATGAATAATAAAAACTTTACTAAAGTATATAAACATCTCTCAAAATCCAATTCATTAGTATAAAGCCATACCAAATTAATGATAAATGGAAATTGTTTAGTAAACTAAAATCATACTTTCTTATGCCTTTTTAAAATATGTTGATGTATCTATTCAATTTAGTTTAGGCAATGAAAATGTATTTGGAATTCAAAGATGACATGCACATGCTTTCAATATTGCATTAATATCTATTTAGTTTGTCTTTTGGCATTACACTACTATAATTCAATGGTTTGTTTTTATGGCTTTCATAAAAATTTCATAATTAATTTTTGGATATATTCTTTAAATTCTTATTACAGATTCATGTCTCAGACTATTTACTGGATAACTATTAATCTGTAAAATTTCATTAATACAGTAAGACCCCACTTAATGTGGGGATGTGTTCCTAGACAACAAAACACTATGCAAAACAGTGTTAAACAAGGTCATTTTAACATAGAGTAAATAGGGATAGGGGAACACGCAACCAAAAATAAACAAATTTTACTTTAATTTTAAGTTATATTATTATACAAATTAATATAAAAATATGTTAAATAACACACAAACAGGCACACAGAAAAGTTAATTTTTTGTGATGAAGGTCCTGACTTTATTGCAAGAGAACAAGAATTTCAGAAAAGTTGTGAAGTTTCATTTGTTGCTTTTTTCTTTCCTTAAGCAAACGTCAGTAGCAGATGATCTCATCCAAAATGCTTCATTTTGCTTTTGCACTCCTTTCAAAATCTGGATCATTCGCTACAATTTGATTAATGATTTCGGTTATCTTACCAAACTTTTACTAAGGAAATCTGTGGAGAAATTTTCTGGGTTCTTTGTTTTCAGAATCTCTATTTTCCAGTTCAACATGAATTCCATGTTCTGCCAGTTGTCATTGTCGGTAAGGCTCTTGTCAGAAACCTGCTGTAACTCCTCAATATCCTGCTCGTCTACATCTCCTAGTCCTGCTGTATCGATTAGGTTGAGTTTGTTCAACCTAATTATACAGCGATGGGCTCTTCTCGTCGGATACCTTTAGCCATAACTTCTTCCACACTTCGTTCATGCATTTATCAGTTAATTCTTGCCAAGCAAAGTCAATATTTCCTATGGCATCCAAGATGTTATATTTTTTCCAAAATTGCACCAAACATAGATTTAAAGAAAGTACACCTTTTTTGCCACCTTTTGTTGATTGGTTCTTGTTCACAAATAATCATATTATATACGAATCAATGAAATGCCGTGATAATTTAAATCTGTATAAATTTGAACTTTTTTTAGGCTTTGAGCAGACTCAGCATTAAGCAGAGTTTTGCTGTAGTTTATTTGTAAAGATTTCTAAAAATTAATAAGACAGACAGTATATATTTTTTACTGTCTTCATTTACTGTAAAACCTTGATTTAATGGACAAAATTTCCATTAAATCCAAAGTCCATTACCTTCAGTACTTAAAACGTATATTCTTCAAATCATTGATTATTTTGAATTTCTTATCTTAATCATAGTTCAGCTATATTTAGTTTATAGAAAATCAAATAGTGTTAAAAGATTATATCTCATACTTTGACAGTTTGTTGACAAGATTTTCTAAATAATCTTATCTAGACAAAATCATAGCAGTACAATGTAAGAGAAATGGTATTATAATAGAATTAATGCAAATAAAATGGTAATTGTAAAATTAGAAAAGATTCATTCATCTATTTTATTTTTGCAGAATGACCAGCATGCAGCATAAAAATCCCAGGGTTACCAGCATGCCATTAAATTGTGACTAAAATATTTTTCATGTTTAACAACTAGTTTTCTTAGATATAATGTTATATAAAATTAATTATAATTTGACAGACATAAAATCAGGAAGTGTGTTTTCCTTTACAAGACAATAAAACAATTAACAACTTATTGACATTACTGCTACTACTACTACTAATACACTTAATACTAATAATAATTATTATTATTAAGCTACATTGACCATCTACCCTGACTTAAAAATAATACCTTCCCCTCACATTTACATTCACTTTGGTTGTAAATAAGTTCAACTTAAATTTCACATGCTTATTTTACACCACTAGAAAGAAGACAAAATGAGTAAATTATATAAAAAAAATACAATTATGCATTTAAATGCTGACAGTTTCAGTTTTAGAAAATAAAAATGTTCCTTTTAACCTGACGTAATGCTTTCATTTTTTTTTAACGCACCATCTAAAGAGGGATGTATAACCTCACTTAAACTGGCATTTCCTCCAGGATAAACCTGTATGCCAGTTTTTTCCATATGAAAATATCTGACATCCTAGTTTCCCTCGGACAGACTGGCATGTCGGTCATTCCGTGAAAATACAATAATAGTAAGTGTAGTACTGTACAAAGAAGCAATGTAATTAAATAAATCTTTCTGGAATCGAAAGCCATTATACTGTTACATTTCCATATTATTTATTCCAACATAATACACATCTATAGTTAGGAATCTAATTTTTAAATTATATTTATTTGAGTAAAATATTAAATATTTAATTGTTAAATAATATATATATATATATGTGAACTCCAAACAAAGTATTTGGTAAGAAATTTTATGTTCCTACTATATCATATTTTATCATTATCATTAAACTATATCTCATTTTCTTTCATTTGGTAATGTTTCAGTTAGCAATATACATTTTATCAACAAAATATTTAAAAGTACCTGTAACTCGATAGGTTTTAAACGTGAGAGATAGGCATCCGTAGGAGGTCTGTCCGAGTTCAAAGACTGACAGTTTTCACAGAGGTGTTCTTTGGGTATTTGACTTTCATCCAGGATCCCAAAACATATAGCGTGTTGCCTCTTGTTGCATGATACACAGGATAACATCAGAGGATCTTCCTGAATATCAAAAGTATCAAAATATTATAAATTACAGTACTGAAACATGATACGGTAAACATTATTTTGAGCTTTCAATTAATTTAATATATCAATACTTTTATTTATTTGTTGAAACTGTGTCGTCGTCGTCTTGTTTTGTTTGGTTCAATGTCACGACTTGGTGAATTTATTGACACCTGGCAAATAATTTGGTCATCAGCTGTTAATCCGTACAGATATGCATTTCAGGCATTCGCCCCTCTTCAGTCTGTTACAGACATTGAACCAAATATCAGTAGAATAGTACAGTAGAGCATCAATTATCTGACCCCCGATTAACCATCACATCGGTTAACCGACCGTTCTAGTCGGCAAATTTCAAATGTTCGCTAGTGATGTGGCACTACAATATTTGGCTATGTCTTGGCTACCTTAATATAATTTTTGTTAAATTTTTGTGTTTTACCTGGCAACCCGGCTCGACCATTGAAGGGATGCCAGTATTTAAATGAGACTTAATTTTCTAATTATGAGTGGTGGTTCGTTTTGTGAACAATAAAATAATTTTAAAATAATTTTTAACGATACAATAGCGATGATTATTATTTAAAAAAAAAATTGTTAGGCTTAGCATCGATGAAAATTCAACACAAAGTTGGTTAATAGCGATATACTAATTACATGGGATATACTAATATACTATACTAATAATGTATTTTTTTCATTCTTTTTGGTTATCTGATTTTTTCAGTTATCCGACCAACCTGAGTCCCCAATTGAGTAGGATAATCAATGCTCTACTGTACTTTTTACAATAATGCAATGCTAGTTGAAAAAATTTTTCCTTGCCTTATTTTTTTGTTTCTTTTCTTTATTAAATGAAAATTGTTTTCTTAGTAATTGTTGATTATTGATTTTTAAAGAATATTTTTGAAAATAATTACACATACACACTTTCTTGTAACTGAGGGGCTAGGTGGAAAAATGGCACATATCCCATAAAACTACAAAAGTTATTAATAAATCTGTATTTGTGCATTGTTGATCAGTCTTCTAAGAAATTTTCACAGTTCAGTTGTACAGTACATCCCACAGGTTACTCCAGCATTAGTAAAATGTTGCATATTGAAATACTGGTGAATTAAAATACTAATCCTCTCTTTTGCAAAAACTTCCTAAGGTGAGATATGCTATTTTTCCATCAAGCCCCTCACTTATACAAAAATGTTAATCAGTAAATTCACGCAACATTATGTATATTTATATTTTTAAAATCAATGAATATATTTTTTTAATTTTCAAAATCATAACATACACACAAATTGTGTAAATTTATTGATTTAAAGTTAAATTATAAATAACAAATCTCATTAAATATGAACAAAATTGTAAGGTTTGGCTTCCAGAACTATAAATTTAAAGGAAAACCATGCTTTAGAATGGAAAAAAAGCTTTTTTTTCTCAAAAATCACTTCCTTAAGGTAACACTTTTTTAGGCTAATTCACTGAACTGCTGTAAAAATTTTAATAATCTCATTTATCTTTTGATATGGGTTTGATTTTGGGGAGTGTGATGTAATTGACAGGAAATAAATCAAGGAAAACATAGTAGTGTGTAATCTGCATACATCTGTACTGCTAAAAAAATTTCTTAAATTACCAATTATTATGTATAGTGAATTTATTTGGTAAACTCAATTTAATACTGTTAATTCATTGTATGACTTAGAATCACTCACAAAATGTTTACTCTGCTATCCATTTATAAAGTTTGAACTCTTGTTGGACATTCATGCATTTGTTGTCTCAGAATAACCTCTGTATTTAAAAGTAATGTCTGACATTTTTTTTTCAAGACTAGAGTATTAACCCAAATGTTGTGTCTTTACACACACCATCAGAAGATAGAATAAGATAGAGTAATTCTTCTTGCATGACTAACATAATTTCTTTATATCTAGATTTTGTCAAACCGTGGATATGAGAAGCAAACAGCTATTATCAAATTCCTGACCAAAGAAGGATGTACTGCTGCTGACATCTACAAGAGGCTCAGAAATGTGTATGGTGAGGCAACAATTGATGTGAGTATGCAGAGATGGATAAAAAAGTTTAAAGAAGATAAAACTGCAAGTTGGAAAGTCATTGATGGCAGTCGTCGATAAAAACCAAAACAGGGTGGACGATGTGATTTGTATACACTAGTATATCACTCTCTAAGAGATTACTGAAAAAAATGGCTGTGATCACAGTGCTGTCCAGCAGATTAGCCATAACCTGGGATACTGGAAAATGTGCCAAGTGAATTCCTCATCATTTTACATCTCGTCAGTGGTATCATATCTCCCTTAGAGCTCTGATCTTGCACCCACAGTAAAAAAACAAGGGTCAGAATAAAGGAAAGCCTTCAGAGATGGTGCTTTGATGGCACAGGGAAAGCACAAGATGTTATCTAATGCTGGGAGAAAAACTCCGAAGATTTTTTTCCAAAGTGGCTTTGACAATTGGGTTCAAAAATGATAAATAAGAGTAATAACTATTTTATATAGTAAAATAGTTATTACTCTATACATGTATATAGTTGCACATCTCTCATATGTCATTATTTTCAGTATAACCTATGTACCATCATAACTAATTATGTTTCTGAGCAGTTTGAAATATTCTCAAATGACAGATACATTGAATTTTATGTCAATCCAAATGTTTCAGTTACATTTTTATCTAACATGTAACCAAAAAAGTTTGTGCAGTTTTCTAAAACAAAATTAAATCATAAAACAAGGGTATTTTTCTCTGAAAAATAAATACCATCACAATTAAGAACTTTTTCCCAATGAGAAACAAGTTAAAGAATTTTGTAAGAGTAAAATATATAACCTTTTTAGAAGCAAAAATCCTTATTCCTCTTGATTTTGAAATTGTTATGCATATGATTGTCAAGTGACAAGAAAATCAGATGGTGAGAGGTCTGATGAATATGGTGAGTTGGGTAGAATTTCCCCAGTCATTCTTGAAATGTAAAATTTTGCATTATTTTGAAGAAACACAATATCTTTGCAATTAATCAGTGCTGGCTGTTTTTGGAAATGCTTCTCGTGCATGCATTGCAGACAAGCAGAGTAAACTTTTCCTGTGATTTGTTTAGTTTGAAGATAAGAGGTCATAATGAACAATATCTTGTGGCTATAAGCCATAATATATTTCAAGTTTAGTTTGTAGTCTTTGTTCTTTCTTCCTTCTAGAACTTTCTAAAGGAAAGGTGCTAATCTTAATTCTTCCCTCTTGGAGGTGGGGGCCACTTTCTAAAATCAAAACAATGTTTCCAGAAGGCACATGTGGGAAGAAAGTCACTTTTTGGCTGATTCTTGTACAGAGGATGAACAGGAGAATTGGGAGAGTTGTTGAGTACCTGAGAGATGGATAAAGCCAAATTGGAGGAAGAGAGATGCCTGAACTTCTTGGACCAACATTAAAGTCGGTTTCTGAACTTGATGAATTTCAAGCTCATACAAACGACCAATGACTTGGACTAAAAATTTATAGAAATTCTCTTGGACTGAAGAAAGGAGAACAGAAGTAAGAATCGTGCCCAGGGAAGTTACCACATGGTCCCTCACAGCAACAGAAAAATTTTTGTACAACCTGGGTTCTCCATTCTGTTCTGTCCTCCACTTTCCTGTAGTTTAAGTTAGTTTTAAGGATTACTTATTACTAATCTCTAGTTATTTTTACAAATCATGATGTTTTGTAATTATCCAGTTGACGTTTGGGTTAGGGTGGCTGCTGGTTACATCTCCCTAGAGTTGGAATCCATTTGAACCTATATCTTCTATATTATACAAAAATAAATTCAATTTTTTTACAGTGCTATGTATGTATTTTTATTCTTTTTTTGGGTGTTTGTCTTAGTCAGCTAACGGGACCCTTTCTTAATTACCACAACCTGCATATTTTAATGTGGAAGGTAACCAATGATAAGATCACTTGTTGTTAGTACATAATCCATTTTTCATTGTAAGTCAGTAGTTTGTCCAAAAACAGTTTGCTTTTTGTGATTAGTATTTGTTTTCTGCTGTGAGTTCATGTGAAATCCATCCATTTATACCAAATCTGTCTCAATAGCTCTTTAATTTGTTGTTATCAATGTCATTTGCCATCCTTCATGGGAAGCATCTATAAAAGAGACATCTGATGAAAATTTTTATATCATTTTTGTGCTGGGCAATCACTAACCATCTCTTCTCTGAATGCTGTGCATATCTTTCTGGAAGCTTATACAGACAGCATTTGCCCAAGTTTAAATTCATAGTGTGTCAAACTTCCTTCTGTTAGATGATCAGACAGTTCCTGGAGTTTCCCACAGTAACAAGAGAATGCTCCTGGACTGAGTATTTTTTTATCATGTGCACAGTGACAAAAGATCAAGACCTCACAATCGAATCTTCCCACTTCTTGAGGATAACATATGACAAAATCCTTTTCAAAATTCCCAGCTAGCACAAATGACACCTCTGAATAAAAATTGAGATTTATAGTAATTACTAATGATAAAAGTTTTTTATTCTTATATAAAAGTTGTCATATTAAATTTTGTTTTGTCTTTTAATGGAACTCTGTTCTGAAACTTAATTAACATTGAATTAACATAATATAAAAATTTATACATTCATCTATAAAGTATTTTATGCTTTACATTTTTCTCTCTACTTTAATCAAATGTTAGAAATTTCAAAATATATTGTTATACTTAAAAATAAATACCTGTAGCTGATTGTCAATTCTTCAGTGGACACATGGATTACATATATAATTTGCCATGTTTCTTTTATGAATACTTCTTTATCAAGAGAAGTTACAAATGCAGTTCCTTCAGATGTTGATATTTCAATGTTTTAGCTGGCTTTCTGTTTTGGAATTTCTCATTTAATTGCCAATAATGTTTGTTTATCCAACCAAACTCTGATGGTTTACAGTTACATTCTTAGGCTGTTATAATTCATATATATATTTAGGTTGGGGAAAAAGAAATCCATTATTTTGTTGCTAGATGGCTTTAGTGATATATATCTTGTAAAGTATTGATGAAACAAGTTCAGACTTGTGGTTGTTGGAAAAGTGACATTCCATACTAAAAAAAATTCTCTTACAGTTTTTTGATTGGTCGATTCAGTTGTGAGTTATAGGGTGTAAAAGATGGAAGTTAACAATTAGGTATGTTTTACAATTTTGCTTCGATAAAGGCGAAAATGCAAGCCAGGCAGCTGAAATTGTGAATGGTGTTTATGGTCTCAATACTGTCACAGCCAATTATGTGTAATTTTGGTTTTGTCGATTCCATTCTGGTAATTTTGATGTTAAAGATGCACCTCACACAGGTAAGCCCATTGTCGAAAATGTCAATAAAATCATGGAAATGATTGAAGTAGACAGGAATGTTAGCAGTTGTAGTATCGCCCAGGAGCTAAAGATTGACCACAAAACAGTTTTAAATCATCTGCATAAAGCTGGATTCAAAAAGAAGCTCATGTTTGCGTGCCACATGAATTGACACAAAAAACATAATGGGTTGAATTTCTTGGCCAAACAGGATTAAATCAACCTATTTCTTAAATGGATGATGACTGGGGATGAGAAATGGGTTACATACAATAATATTGTGCAAAAACAATCATGGTCAAAGTGTGGTGAAGCAGCTCAAATTTAACGGCCAGGAAGGTTTTGCTGTGCATTTGATAGGACTGGAAAGGAATCATCTTCTATGAGCTGCTTCCATATGGCCAAACACTAAATTTGGACCTCTACTGTCAACAATTGGACCATTTGAAGCTAGCGATTGACCAGAATTGGCCAAGAGGAGAGGTGCTGTGTTTCATCAAGACAACGCCAGGCCACACACGTCTATAGTGACTCGCCAGAAACTCAGGAAGCTTGGTTGAAAAGTTTTGATGCAATTACCATCTTTTTTATCATTGCAAAACTTCCTTAGTGATAAGAAATTGACATCAAGAGAAGATTGTAAAAATCACTTAGTTGAGTTTTTCACCAATAGGGACCAGGTCTTCTACGAGAGAAGCATTATGAAATTACCTTTAAAATGGCAACAAATTATAAAACAAAACGGTGCATTTTTGACACAAGTCGGACAATCCAAACCATGTTAAATAAAGTCTTGAAATAAACATAAAAATAATGGATTTCTTTTTCCAAATATTATGTGGTTTAAAATCAATAATATTCTCTTTCTAATATTTTTAAAAATTATAGAGAGAACTGTAGATGAATGCAGACAATTATGGCAAGAACTATATTAGTCAATGTCATAATTTACTGTGTATTACTCTTGGTTAAAGATTTATGTTTTTGGTGAAAAAAGATACGGTAGTTGGACATAGGTGAAGGGATGAAGAATGCTTACCAATACCCAGATAGAGAGACCCATCAGTATGTCACCGAGCCAGTTGGTAACTTTTTCTAGCTATGACCATTGGCAATTGTGTTCATCCTTCAGTTTTGAATTTATAATTGCATATTAAAGAAAAAGTATTATTATGATGATAATTCTTCTATTTTTTATAGTTTGCATAACAATATTGTAACGTGGTATAAAAGGAGAAATATTAACTGAAAAGGAATTTAGTATTACAACACAACATATTCGTGAAATAAACTTAACGTTAATTTTAATTAAATAAAATTTTGAAAATTTAAGACTATACAAATAATGAGTCCTTTTTCCTATTTATATCCTTTTTTAATTCCAATCCAGGAACCACAAACAGCAGGCGACTTGAAGTAAAACTTCTAAAAACAGACAAATACTATCAAAAATTCCCAATTAAAAATGATCTGGACATTGACCCTTTCTTGTAGGCTACAACATCTACAAACATTAAAAATAAATTCTTCATAACACTTTTGTAATCACATTGAAGCTGAGAGTCCTCTGGCGGCTCAGAATTATTTACATAATTGTACATATTAGCCCTCATTTTTTGTATAGTCTTAAATTTTCAAAATAACTATAATAATGTGGCGTAGTAAACACTAGTATTGTGTTTTATTCCAAAGACACATGGCAAATTTTCCATCAAATTCCTTTAATAGTTGAGTCGATACGGTACATTGTTTTGTATTCGTTTCGGGCTTTGCCCCTCTTCAGTCAACTAAAATACAATATATATATTTTAACTTAATACAGTAGAGAATTTACATAAAACAATGAGTACATAAACCATATATAGACCTTTTGGTTACACTTTGTATAATTTAAAAACATGTAAAATCTGCTTTAAAGTATAACCAAAAGGTACATCTATATATGGTTTATGTACTCTTTGTTTTATGTAAATTCTCTACTGTAATAAGTTAAAATATATATATTGTATTTTAGTTGACTGAAGAGGGGCAAAGCCCGAAACGAGTAAAAAACAATGTACCGTATCAACTAATAAAGGAATTTGATGGAAAATTTGCCATGTGTCTTTGGAATAAAACACAATACTAGTGTTTACTACACCACAAATATATAACAGGACACGTTTTCAAAAAGAAAATCAACAAATCTACAGAACTATAATAATCCTGGGCTAATATGTACATTAATAAACTTTTCTAGATTACATATAACAAATTTTATTCAAAGTTTAATATCAAATTTTAAAATAAAATTCAAAAACTGCTATTGCTTTTATCTTCACGAATGTGTGTGTATTATTTGATTAATGTGAAAATATAAAATAAATTTGAAGACAGTCTGTCCAAGAGGAACCACCATTTGTCTTCAAATTTATTTTTACATAATTGCCATCTGACAAAATTTTACAATAAAATATTTTCTCTAAAAGTTTACCTTTGTAAGTCCACAGGGACATTGAACTTCATCCAGCTTGCTAGACTTGGATTTACAACTTTCATTCTCTTAAAACATATTAAAATTATAAATGTTAGAAATTTATGGGATAGAATAAAAAGCATTTAAATGACATTTTAATTTTAATAACTTCCAACTGCTTATTGAAGTGAACATGAATAATCAACAGATAAGATACAGTAAAAACCATGTTCAAAAAAGAATCTGAATAAAATGGAAACTTTCTTCAATACTGAGCAATTTTCCTTGTTTAGAAAAACCATGTTCAAAACAAACTTGACAAACAAGAAAGTGTTCAGTACTGTGCAATTCCTGTTTATATAGGTTTACTGTACTTGCCTTATCTAATCTTTTTTGATGTAAAGTCTATCTTCAGAGCAAGTTGGAAGTTATGAATATACAGTAGTCAAATTTGTTTGGACTTGATAATTTCAATAAATACAAAAACACAAAAGTTCACAAATTTTATATAAAAATTAAAAGTTCAATGTTTTAATGTAAAAGTTTTCTTTAAACTATGTATTAAAAAATTATAACTTTAAGAAATGGTCAATGCTGTTAAATCTCATCAATATATAAATGATCAATGTTGAAACTAAAACAATTTGACAGAAATAAAATAAATGAATATTATACAGGGTGTAATTAAAAATTAATTCTTTAAAGTCCACAGTTTATAAGTCAAAGCATTGTCAAGTATAATTCCAATGGAGATGTTAGTAATGACTCAGACTGGCAACACGAATGGTTAAAATGACAGTTATTACATTTACAAATGATGGCAAGATAAGAAAAATGGTCTTGCAAAGAAATTTCAGCAGTTAACTTTTAGGGACCTAAAAAGTTCCACCTATAGGAATTCATGGTTTTTATTGCAACACTTTAACTTAAGCGAGACATTATTTTCCTTCATGACGATGCCAGCTTATAAAAGATATGTTGAATGGCAGATTTGCTGCAGATATTTCAAGAAATTGTTCTTCCCATACAGTCCTTACATAGATCTGATCCTGTAAGATTCTCATCTTACTGATTTGTGTCTGAGGAAGGAAATAGATACAAATCATTAACACATTACACATTTATTCATTATATATTATGAGGACAGAACAGGACCAAAAGGAAGAGGAGCTGTGTTTCTGAGCTTGTATATTTGGCAGCCAAGACCTTGCGCACTGTGATTGCCACACCCTTTACAGCCATGGAGAGACACAACATGACAGATCCATTCTATCTCATATTTTTCACATTTGAAAGAAACCATTCACTTTTTTTATTGAAATGATGAGAGTGTAAGCTGAGAGTGATTCCTGTCCTTGTTACTGCATAGCTGCAGCACTAGAGACAATCAACATCTTCAAATGATTTCTATGTTGAGATAGGGATTTATCTGCAAGCAATATGCTATGTATGTTTTTACTTTTGTAATAGAAGCATTTGTCTGTGTTATATGCTTTGTAATGTTACTTTTTGATTACCCTGTGTATATTTGATTGTTAGTTTTTATAGAAATAAAATTATTATAGATTTCTTTATTTTGACAGACTTACCATTTTTTCTTGAACTTCGTAACTGCATTGGTTCGTTCTTTTTGTCTTCTTTGAAGTCGTCATAACTATCTTGGATCTAAACAAGACACATTTTAAATATGTTTTTTTGAAAATAATTAAAATAACATAAGTAAACACTGTAACAATTATTATTATAAAATATTCATATAATAAATAAGATGTTTCTAATTAATAAATGTATATTCTAATTTTTCTATTGAATTAACACTTTGGTCTACGGACGAGTCTTTCTCATCAAGCCAGTTTTCTTCTATACAAAAGACAAACGATGTGTCTTGGTTGTTCTCAGTGTTGTGTGTTATTCTATGAGCTGGAAACTTAAGACTCATCTATGGCCAATACAGGAACTATGGTACATTTAGTAAAAGATCATTTCCACCACTAGGTGGCACACATTAATATTTTGATGTTTGTAAAATGGCTGTTTGTGTAGAAAGTGATTGGTCAATGAGGCTTTGTATTTAATTAATAATAATCCAAGGTCAGAAATACATAGTTCTGATGCCAAAATCAAAAATATGAATTGAATTTAAACTCCATCAATGTAAACCATATTGTAAAAGACTTTTTTTTTATCTAAAAGAAAATGACATGTTTAAAAAAATTAGAATAAAATTTTTTCTTTTTATGATTATTCTGTAAATTGTGTCATGTTAACAAAAGCACAAAGAAACAAATCCCAAATTTTCATGATGTAATTATTATTGGTTCTTATTTTATGATTTTTTGAAAATAATCAAAAACTCCAGTCTGCATCTTCAAACTGGAAATTTCTTTTAGTAGCCTACAGGTTATCTACATGTTGTATTTTGGTTTATGAATAATGAATTTAGAAGGACTTGGGGGTAAAGATACTACATAGATATCTGTGCATCCAATGTGTAGTTTAATACAAGATTTGTGCAAAAATTTATTGTCTGTAGATAAGTGTATCATGAGATTTTAAGAACAAGATTAATAAATCTACCAAATTTTTTTGAAATTAGTGCACTAATCAGGTCTAATCTTAACAGTGAAACATGGTCACTAATTATGGATTTAAAATACTTGTTAATTCTGTGATTTATCTAATCATCCATTGGAAAAATAGGCATAAATGTTTTTCCAGAAAAGAACTTGAGATTTTATTATGTATGTAAACCTCCAGGGGATAACCCACACCGAATTGCCCCTTGAATTAGTACCTTTCTTTGTTGTGTTCCTTTGTCTCTGGGCAGTCATGCATTAGCTGTGGTGACACTTAGACCTGGAGGCACAAAGTTACGTTTGTATTATCACAAGGTTAATTATATACGTTAACAAGAGTCGTTTATTTTATGGACATAACAGAGTTGTAACTGGTATTTGATAGAGTTGGAGCAACAGGTGTATTCACACTTTACTAGTCTCTTGAAGAACAATTTTGAACCTGAAAGGGTCATGCGATACAGCCAGTATGTAGAATGGGTAGTGCTCAGACTTTTGGTATACTCTAGTAATCAAACTTCCTTTCCTAAGAGTGATTAACAAGTCTTACAAATATTTCCAACATAGAAATATTAAGTGATTTTGTAGATGGTTTACTGCCAAGAGGATTCACACTAATTAGTGCTACTAAATTTATGTTCTAAAGTGATTGATGATAGCTAAGCCATTTTAGTTGAGGCTGCTGCATGAGAATCATTAATGAATATTATTTTCTTTCTGTAAGAATTCTTTTCTTGCAGATCTTATCCTTCCACAAGAAGCCGAGTACAGGAGCCTCCCTAGGTGGATTGTTCCAAAATTGTTAATGAGGTTACTACAATTAAGTTAGATATTCCACATTTGAAATGCATAAATGAAGACTGCAGCTGCTGATAAACTGTAATTTCCAAAACAGAGACTGAACTCTCTCTTTCCTATAAATATGATGGATATCCTTTATATCAAAGATAGATTGGAAATAATCTCTTGATAACGAGCACCAAGTTCAGCGTTAATACAATATTTCTTGTATCACAAGTACTTTCGACGAGTATAAATTTTTTTTTGTTTCTTCTAATTTTATGTCATGACTTGGTGCATTTATAGACACTTGGCAAATAATTTCATCAATGCCAAGTGTCGATAAATGCACCAAGTCGTGACATAGAATTAGAAGAAACAAGAAGAAGAAGAAGAAGACACAGTTTCGACAAATAAATAAAACAAGAGTATAAATTTGTCGTCCTCAAGTGAAAAAGAACAACATAAAGAAAAGAGCATGCAATGTGTTCCAAGGAGAACAGAAATTCTTAAAATTTTAACTCAAACATCCAGTAATACCATTATTAATTATCTATCTCTACCCTTGGTTTTCTAACACATCAGACATTTCTATTCCTGACCGCCGCATCAACGTCCTCATCAACCATGCAAGAACCAACTCTTTGCTTACAAACCACTTTCTTTATACCCGCAACATCGGCACCACTGACCAGTGCAAATACTGCCCAAACAAAACAGATACAACCATACACCGCCTCAATGAGTGTTCAAAATTCGATATCATCAGGGGAAGAATCCTCTCCAAAAACCAGCCTAACAAAAACTCGTCATCTCAATATCAGCGACTGCCTCCAATTAAACCCGAAAGACATTTGCCTTCAATCTTTATCGATCTTTTCTAATGAATACAAAAATACTTACAACTACTAAATCAATTTAACCTTTTCTCATCTCTCATTTTGTCTGCCAATCGTCAACAAACAGTTAACTCATCCACCCCCCTTTTTTTCGACGTTGCTCATTCAGTGTCCTAAACCACCAATGACTCCACAGCCCCTTGTGCATTCTCCCACAATCCCTCCACATGTGTACTGATTTTATCAAACATTTCTTCTAGACCTTTCAAGTTATTCAACTTCAGGTCACCATCTGTTTCTCAATCCAACTCCACTCACCTGGAATAACAACTACACAGGGACAACGTAGCTGACGCCTAACTTCACCACCAGAGGGCAGCAAGCAAGTACTTGTGATACAAGAAATGTTGTATTAACGCTGAACTAAGTGCTCATTATCAAGAAATTATACAACTTTTGGCGTAAGTTTTTAAATTACTCTATCTTTACATTGGAAATATTGGAAATCATGGACAATTTCCAAATCTCTGTTTTGGTGATGGATGGAATTCTGCAATAATTTAATAATATGTATGTTTTTAAGAAAATTAGCAGATAAGTTGTGGACTTTACAATAGATCTTTGTCTATTGTAAGGTCCACAACTTAATGTGTGCTAATTTTAACATGTCCACACGAGTATATTTTAGTCATTACACAAATATTTGTGCCCAAATGCAACTCTATATTAAACGCAAATTAATATGGATTTAAAATAAAGCTGACATATTTGTGATTATTTAGGTAGGCCTACTGTATTAACAATTATTATTTTTACCAAAATCAGGCAACAGGCTACATTGGCAACATTTAGAATGTCATATTTTGTGATCTCGATCAATTGCAATAGTGAAGAAGTATGGACCTAAAATGCCACTTTTAAATAGCAACTTTGAAAAAGGAATGGAAGGAATTCCATTTTATTAGTAAGAACCCATACTTTAAAATGACAATAAAAAGCTCTGTGAAAACATCCTGACTATTAGAGAGATACTGTAATACTTTGGAGTAGCAAATGGCCTAGTTCCACAATGGACTCAAACCTTGGAGAAATTACAAATTTCAGGATTTCTACATCCTTCAATTAATCTTCTACTATAATGAATTTGCTTAGTTGAGTTTCTCTGTTTTTAAAAAGCAACTTGATCGGATTTAAGTAGAAATAGTAAATAGGATTCAACTTTTAATCAACATTCTGGTAAAAACTTTTCTAACAAATAAACGAATATCTATGCTTAAAGTAACACAAAACGACTTCCAACAACCTAACATTTCGTTGAGTAATTACAATCCACGAAAACCTTTTTGTATGAGTGTTATGTCTTTAACTAAGACATAACACTCGTACAAAAAGGTTTTTGTGGATTGTATGCTTAAAGTTTTTAACAATAAAAATTTTTAAGACAAAAATAGATAACTTACAATGAAAGAATTTTTGCTCAATGTTTTTTCTGTCTACCTTCTTTTTTTGATGGATTCTCATTTTGTCTCCACTTCTTCCAATGAGATTTTCAGTTTTTCAGTTTCCCAAACTTCAGTCTAATCAAGTACTCTGATGCATGCTCAGTAAATACTTTTTCTCCCCTCTTTTGCTTTTCCTTTATAGATAAGATGAGTTTTGGTTTTCATGTCTTTTGTCCCTCTGACAAGGTATTTAGAGTCTTCTCCTTTCAGATAGGAGGCTAAAATAGATTCCCCTCCCTCTTTTAAAGCTATTTCCTTTTGAATAGACAGGAGAAAGGGAGAATCTCCATTTCTGTCCAAAAAAGGAAATATTCATATTTTCCAAAGGGTAACTTTTGGTTCTGAAAAGCTCCTCTGCTTGTAAGAAAAAGAATTCCCACTAACAAAGACTTCAATGGGGACCAATATAGCCTATTTGGTCTCTGATTCAGTCTAAACTAATTTACTGATTTCAGGTATAAATGGAAGTTTTTCTTCTGATAAAATTCTCAACTGAATCCAATACAAAAAGCTTCACGTCTCCAAAGTATGCCATTTCATTCAGATAGCCATAGATTCAGCAATGTTAAAGTATCTAGTAGGATTATATTTTTCCACAATTGGATATTTTCCCTAAATGCAGTAAAAATCTGTTATCAGTAATTTCCTTGCCTTCCATTTATACCATATTTCAAATGTGAAGATTTTGCCTAAAGTTTGTACATGAAGAATATCCAAACATTAGATTTCCTGCTTTTACCATTGGTGAGATCACTATGTAAACTGAATTTTGTGAAGAGAACTGCTGATCATTGGATTTCACTTCTTCTCGATATCAGGAGAGAACTGTTCTTATACAAACACAAACAGAAAAACATTGCTTACCATTGTTTCATATCTTTATATAAATAATGTCATCTTGGTCTTGGTTCAGCAGTAGCAGTGACATCAATGCCACTGCTGAAGCTGAAGTGATCTGGGCATCACTTTAGCCAAAATGAATAGACATTCAACACTTAAAACTATCCAAGTCCTGTGGGCATTCATCCATACTCACTTAAATACTCAACTATGTGATTTAATAATAAACTTTTCATAAATTGTTCATTATTTTCATAAATCTTGAGAATTACTGTCAAAGGAATAGTAAAGCTATTTTAGCACATGGAACCATAAATAAATCTACAGAACCTATTGAGGAACTCTACTTGTCAAAATCTCATTCTCAACAAAATTACAGTACAAAAAACTTTGTATCTTAATTTTAAAAAATTAATAAATAGAATGAAATACCAGCAATTATTTGTCTTTTAAAAAGCTTCTGGAGAAAATCAGTATGCTGTCAATGTTTAATATTCATCCTAAATGTTTAATATTCATCCTAGCCATACAAATTTAGAACCTCCAAATAAATTTTTTCTGCCATTACACAAATTTATCTTGCAGAAATCCTAACATTCATAGAACTTCAAGATTCTGCAGAACCTAGTTGGAGAAATACTGTTCTTTGAGTATTTGGAAGAGGCTTTGAAATGTACTTATCTGTAAAAAATACTGTGCATGTGTATAAGAAACATGCTACAAATAACTGCATGGCTTATCTGTAGCTAAAATCTATTTGATAGTTTGAATTGCATTTACAAACTGAGGCTATGAAGAGATGCCTGTTCCCATAAGAATGGGGTTTCCAAAAACTGTTTTATTACAATCATCATGATTGTTTTCCTTAAATTATTTTATATTTAGAAATAAACAGCATCTATATAAAAATATAAATACATACTGTAATTAAAAATTATTGGAAGATTGTGATAGGTACTGTTTAGGTATTATTTAATTAAACAAGACAGTTTGTTTTCTGTCTGAACATGAACTAAAAATTGAGTTGAAGCACTAGCAAGTCAATAATATTGTTTCAGAGGGCTATCTATGACAATCACTTGCCACTACCATGGAAGTGATGTCACTGTTGGCATAAAAATTTTTTTTAATTGCAAATACTCATACACCTTTGACTTACCATATCTTGAAAACAAAATCATGGCGTTTCCTACTTTACATTTTTAATTTCCTTGTCTCATATTATGTAAAATAACAGGTCAATTTTGATTAAACTTTGTTAAAACTTTGTCAAATTTTGGGAATGAATAAAATTCTATAAGCCACGTAAGACTTCACTAATTCTCCACCTCAATGAATAAAATAAGAAAGAATTTATATATTTTCTATTTATAATTTCCACTTATGTTTAAATAGTTCAATCTTGTAATTGTATGTAAATTTTAATGTGATAAATAATAATAATAAAATAATAGCAAAACGAAAAACATTTACTAGTCATTGAGTTACTCAACCATATCAATCAATGCATCTTTAACAATGAGGAAGTTTAAAGAATGCTAACATTTTTGACCAGTTAACAAGCCATTTTCGGGCATGAACAGTTGGAAGTGGAATGTCTTCGACTTCATTACACAAGTATTCCGCTTTCAACAATCACCAGGTGATAATGGCTTAATAACTGATTAAAAGCATTAACATTTTTTAAAACATTAGGGAAAATTTAAATGCATTGAACCAATGAAAACAATTCTCATGCTGCTCTATTGTTTTCTAATGGGATGTAGAAATCAACTGAAACCAATAACAATTTTTATTGGTGTTTGTTGGTTTTTATTGGAACAATCAAACAACAGATACCAATAAAATATAGATACCAATAAAAAAAAATCCCATTGGAATATATACTATTGATTTTTTAAAGTCAATAGAATTTTATAATTCTCACTTCCCTGAACCTGTTACCGGCATGTAACGCATATAAGAAATATACAGCAGGTGACAAATGTTTTTGAACTATCTCTCAGTTCTTCCTCAGAGTTGACCTGAGGAAGAACTGCGAGATAGTTCAAAAACGTTTGTCACCCGCTGTATATTTCTTATACACGTTAGTAACAGGTTCAGGAAAGTGAGGATTTTGCTCCTGTGCTGAAGTTAGAGTGAACTTTGTAATTTTATAATTAATTTTTATTGGGATGACTCTAACCATTAAAATGTATTTGTGGTTGTAGATTGGAAAAAATAGAAGAATTTTTAATATTATGTGTTTAGTGATCCACACACTGTTTGTGTGGTCACATGAGATATTTAGTTATATATTATGGTAGTGATGAAAGCTTAGTTTTGTACTGGTCATGGGTATATCGACTGCTACTTGTAATGGCCGTGTCAGACCTCATTTCCTTGTCCTTTCATTTCACTTTTTTCCAACATTACTAAATTAAGGTGATGGCACACTTTCATCTGCTTTAGGGAGGAAATGGCCCACTGTGACATTCAAGCTGGTCATTATCACAAAGTTCTTATCAATTATAAATAATACAAACTCAATTACAAAGATATCCAATGTACAATTGCTTTACCTATTACTTACAAACTATGTTGTATTGCCAGCATTTTTCCAGTCTGATTCAGAAAACAAAAAAATATGGCCTTAATTATTATTATTAGACATCAATTGCAGAGAGTCAATATTTCTAGATGGAAAACTTTATGAGAGTCTTAAATATTGTTGTAACAATAACTATTTACTAAAATACCCAAATGAAACCAATTGTGTGTGTGTATTAAACTTTCTTCTCAAATATAAAAAAACATTTAATGCAACTAAGACTTCATACCTGTCATATTAATATAAAGTATTGACAGGCACATGTAAATTTTGTAATGCTCATATGCCTGTATTCCATGTATTGTATTAGTGTAAAGAATGCCAAGAATTAATATTAACTGTGGTTCTTGTTTAGTGAAAGAATTTTTGTCAGAAAAAAAAGGACTATATGAACATTTAGCTACAGAAAATATAAACTGTATAGCTAGGAAATTAAATATTTTTATTAAAAAAATAGCAAAAAGACTGAATAATTGCTGTGATTCTAAATTAATTTTGTGTTTGATAACTAGAAATTTTTTATTGTTATTTTTTACCTAGAATAAATTTGGTAAAAATATAATTTTTATCTTTGTAACTTTTGCACTTTTTTCCCCTGTAACAGATGATATTTGTCTACTAAATTATTGTATTAATTATATCACCTCTATAACATGTCCTTTCGTTTATGAAAATAAATTCTAAATATTTAAGCAATATTATTGTAATTAAAACATGTTATAACTGAAATTGCACTTTTTAATTGTTATTAATTTGTGAAATGGATAGGGACTTTATTTCTTTATCATATATACAGTACAAATAAATTACTAATTTGGGACACTAGCAAAAAAAACCAAACTAATTTATTATAAATGTATAAATGCTATTTTTTATTATTTGCAAAAATCAAATTTGATTTGGATAATAAGTGTTAAAAATGAAAAAAAATTCCAGAGTTAATACTGCATCTTATATATGTTATTCAATTTAAACTAGGTATCTTTGCTTGATTACAGAATAAACCTTGCTAACTCAGACTAATAGGAGGAGAAGACTGTCCAAGTTAGTGGGATGTTTTCTCCAACAACATGGAAAATGAGAAAGTGGATATACAATACACTAATTTATTACAATCAGCTCCATATATAAACTTTACTGAGCTTTATTAGGTTATATGGTTAACTCATTTTCCCTAATAATAAATTCAAAAAATTTCATGACAGTACAGTATATGGCAATGCAGTATATTTAGTAACTTGCTAACTACAGTAATATAACACATAATTGTAAAGAGTTCTGGAAAATTAAAAACACTCAATTATAATTTAATTATAATCAATGAGTAAATGTAATTATAGTGGTTTAATTGTCAAGTTCTAAAAAATTCCAATTTCAAAAATGTTTGAGTTAGTAGGGGTTTACTGTATGTTTCAATGTTCTCATTCTTAAACTTCGGGTTCATATACTGTAATTAATTAAGCAGAAACCTTCAATTAGAACAGTATTCTTAAACTGATGCTACAAATTAATCTCTTCACAAAATTAGGCTTTTTTTTTTTTTTTTTAATGGCAGTATACCATTATGTATATTGTATACAAAAATTATCATGTTTTTATTCTAATCTTTCACTGTTTCTTTGTTCTTGCATACCTTTTGTTTCCTTATTCCAAGAATTTTGGACCGAACACTTCCCAGCTAGGGTAGAGCAGAAAAGACAATAGAGGTAAGAAAACCCATCAGGAAAAAGCTGGTGCTAGCTAAGCACTTTTGGCTGGATACTGGAGAGACAAAACGTGTTGAAGGAAGGCTCTTGATTGTTTTCAGCAGACAACGAGGACTTGAGAAAGTGGTATTCAAGATAGAAAAGCATATAGAGATATTATTCGTAAGTGTTATAGGGCCAACATTTTGGAGAACATCCCTCATCATAGCCACTCAAGAAACGGTTCAGCAAAGAAAAGGAAACTGGTTCATATGAGAAAGATCGGATTCAAATCAAAGCATCAAAAGAACATTCAAGGCCATTGGGTATCTGTCCTAAGATTCCTTCTTTTTCCCTCTTCTATTTATATGTATATGCTAATGTTTTATTTATAAGTAGGTTAATATTAGTTTAAGAACACTGCCTGTGATTGTGAAGTTTCCAGACCGTAATGTTTTGTTATCACCGGAACATAGGAATTGTGATGGTGTCTATTTTGTGTAAAGAAACTCTGTATATATCTGTCTTGCAAGTGAATAGAAAACAAGGGACTTGTCTAAGAGTTGGGACCTGCCAAAATCTTGTTTGTGTACAAAAATAAAGGTTTTTTTTTTTTTGTACACGAACAAGATTTGCTGAACTTTGGAGACATCATTAATATAAATATAATTTTCATGGACGTTAAAAATAAAAGATTGGGATTTCACTAAAATTGTAACAAATCTGTCTTAACTTAAAAGCTTTTATCAACAAACTTCATCCATCCTTTGAATAAACTTTTTTTTTCAAACTGACACTAACTGATTTTAAAATATTTAATAATGATGGAAAGAAAAAAATGTTTGCTATTGTAAATAAGATATTAGAATTCTTATGTAATCACATAATACATATAATAAGGAAAAAACTACATGTTTGACATCAAATAGGGAATGTTGGATTGTTATCAAATGCCTTCAAAATAGGCATCTCCAATTCTATTTGAGAGATAATTCATTTTTTTTTACAAGTAAATTGAAAAGACCCAAAGGACAGTTGATATCTATCTCCTCTAACAATTTTATCCAAAAGGGAAGGTGCAGCCATAGACCAAACAGATAATCCATAATCAATGCAAGACTGAAAATTACTGAAAAAATAACTATTAATGCACTTTTAGATGAGATACATTTACAGAAATGCCATAATATTCCACGTCTAATAGCCAGAGTTTTAACTATTTTATCTAAATGATTTTTAAAAGTAAGTTTATTGTCGAAAATTATTTCCAGATTGTTGAATGACAACATAATTAATAGGAGTAAAGGATTGTGAATTAAAGCAAAACACATAACCACAGTTTTTTGTATATTAATTCTAAGATTAGTAGATTCAAATAGATTTTTCAGCAAGTAAATATCAGATTGTAGGATATTTGGATTGGAACATATTAACTTGTTATTGTCAGCATAAGCTACAACATGGGATTTAAGATGGAGAAGATTGCTAATATATATGAAAAAAAAAAAACCACTGAGAATAGATTCTTGTTGAACACCACATAAAGGAATAAAATCAAAAAATTCATAATCACCTATTTCAATATTTTTCTTTTAGAAAAAATAATTATTGAGCCGTGAATCGTTGGGTCAATAAAATATTTGTGAAGCAAGTTAAGAAGAATATTTGATAAAACAGAATCAAAGGTACTGCTAATGTCAATATGTATTACATAACAAGGTTGCTTATTCTCAAAACTATTAATGATGAAAGACAAAGTTTGTATCAAGTTCATAGTTGTGGAATGATGGTAAATACCACAACATTGAAAAGGCAAAAGTTTATTTTTCAACAAAGAATAAATTATATGATATATACAGATTTCAAATATCTCAAAAATAACAGGTTAATGCATAACAAGATGAAAAGTATTATCTCTTTTAGGAATTGAACTAATTATCAAAGAAAGCCATTGATTTGGAGCAAAGCTTGACTGAGCAAATAAGTAAAAAGTTTAGAAAGATTAACTGCTGAAATAGGTTTTAAAGATTAAAAATAAAATGGTGGGAATTTGATTCAGACTAAACATAGAAGTGTTAAGTAAGTTAATACCTTGAGAAACCTCAGAAAATGAAAAGGATATTAAATATGAATGAAAACAGAAGACAATTGATTTAAAATTAACTGGAAAATGTTATGCTCAGTTTTATATGAAATTAAATTGTGTTGAATTCCTAATAGCATTTGCTATTATCATTTGGATTAAACCTTGAATTATGACATCATAACCCATGAATGAAGGTGCAGTAAATTTTTGTTTTATTTCAATTTTTTCTCCAACAATACAAATTTGCTTTTAAATCCTACATTTATTTACTTTTCATATCACTGATATTATACTAATGTTGATATGAATTATTTAGACATGTACAACAATGTCTACAAAATGTTGTTTGTTATTCACCTATTTTTAATAATAATAATAATAATAATAATAATAATAATAATGAATTAATCTATAGCCATTAGTAATGGATGTGCAAAACATGTCTGTGATCTGTCTGTGCAAAAATGTCTGTGCAAAACATCTGAGGATCCAGCTAATGGACAATAATCTGTGATTATGTTGTATGTGTTATAATTTGAAAATGTGTGGAATGCCTCAATCTGTACAATTTTTACACTTTAAATAAAACATTAGAAAAAAAGTTTACTGTAAACCATTTTGCAAATGAAGGAATTTAAAATGGATTATATATTCCATTCTCTGGTGTTTTGAGAGTGAATTACTACTGCAGAGAGGAATAGGGTCCGGTAGAAAAGCAAAAATTCTAGTGAAAGTCAAGTTGAAAGGATTGAAAGAGGAGTTTTGAAGATAGTGGAAAGGTTTTGATTCAATCTATAGCCACAAAACTGAAAACTTCATGTAGATGGCTCCATAAGGCTTTGAAAACAATAAGACATACTAAATATTGAATTGACACAAAGACAAACTGAAGAAGATTATTGAAAAGTTTTTCATTTTGGATGACAAATTACCACACTCAATGGTGATGATGGATTTTATATTAGTGATATCTCCTCTATATCTGCTGTTTTCCAAGAAAAAGAAATTTGAGGGTAAAAATTTGGTTTGAATTCCAATGGGACAGGAAGGATTGAGACAAAGTTTTCAGATCAGAGCCAAATCAAAAAATTAAGTTTTGTTATCGATGTCCAAAGATACTTAATTTAAATAATTGTATACAACATTGCTCATATTCAAAAAACTATTCTCGAGCAGAATTTGTCTTCTGGACAGATAAAACAAGTTTTCACTACATCAAAATTATACCGGACTAATTATGATAAGAAAACACCACCTTTATCAAACAGGAAGACAATCCTGCAAATCTGTCAGAAATTAGGCCAGTTGAGGATTTTTGGGAAATTCTTAAGGCAGCCACTTATGACAAAAGGTAGAAGGAAAAACCATGGATCAGCTGATTGACTACATAAAGTACTGTCTGAAAAATATGATCCAAAGTCTTCTACATAAACTTGCACTGCACACCCAAAGTTGAATCGACTGTGTTCAACAATGGGGACCTGTATAATTACAAAAATAAAAATTCAGCTTTAAATAAAGCTTTTCATCATTTCAAATGACCATTTAGTTCATAGAGTTTCATTTTTCAAAGTTTAAATTACATTATACAAACTTGTGTAGATTTTTTCCAGAAATCCATTACTATAAATGAAATGAAGGACTCCATTAATATTGTTTCAAATTAACATCATTTCTAATGATGACTAATAGCAGAGCAAGAGTAAAAACAAGTACATAAATTACAGAAGAGGAAAAAATATTTAGCTTATTTCTAATTATTTAATATTTATTATAATTTATAACAAATGTAAATAAATCTATTTTGGATTAACTCCAACTTGTAATAAGAGTTTATAGAAATAGATTTTAAAATAACTTCAAAACAATAAACAAAGCCCAAATAATAAATTAATTCAATGATGATAACGGATTTATCAAGCCATAATTTTAAATTACATTATATTTATATATTTAATTAACAAACTAAAGGTAGGTGAGTAATTGCTAACTTTTAGTCTAAATTACTTTATATCTACATATTTAATAAATCAAGTTATGGTCTAATGAATGTTTATCTGAAGCTATATCTTTCTTCGGATTCCTCTGCTTTACTAGTGGTCAACAGCAATCTTAACAAACTGATCTCTATTCTAAGCCACTTTCAGCAGATAATGTGTAGGTAAGCTCAGTCTATTCTCTTATCTATTACTACTACTCAATCATTGACATGAATTTATAATTTATAAATGTGATTAACTTTTGAGAAGTTCATCACATTTACCACTGTTGCACTAAATTAATAATAAAGGCAAAAGTGCTTATTTTTTTGATCAGGTAGAATAAGAAAAGTAAACAAAAGAAAAGAATATAATGTGTAAAAAATTTATCATTACGTTAAATTTAATTAATTTAGATTTATGTTTAGAAAAAAGAAAGGCATAAAAAAATTTTTAAAATTGGAAACTGTTTAAATTGGAAGGTCTTGGAAACTGTTTGAAGTTAATACTTTCCTGCTACTCTTTTCTTATATTCTGATAAACTGATGATTATAACTGATGAAGCCTTAGTAACAATAGCAATTTTACATTAATGAACAATTACAATTGTTAAATTCCAGGAGTATGTTTTAAGGATGAAAATAAAACTGTTTGATAATAGAAGTGAAGGGTTGGATGTCACACCGATCTTTTGTTTAAGCAAGAAAGGAAGAAATTATCACAAAGGCATTAATTATGTGTTCAAATTCTTTATGTTTTTATTCTAAATTTGGTTTGTTCAAAATGTTGGTTCAAAAGATTTGTTTGAATTTGTGTTCTGCCTGAGGACGATGCCTTATAATACGTTGAAAGCACTTGCAAATATAGCAATATTTATACATAATTAATGCCTTTGTGATAATTTCTTCCTTTCTCACTAAGACTGTTTGAAAAAACTCAAAAACAATGAAATATTTTTATTATTTATAAACATGTGTTAAAAGAATTTTCTTCATACATTAACATTATCTTAAATTTTAAGATAAACAAAATGGACGAAACTGATTTCCTGCACAAATTTATGAGAATGTAAATGTTATCAACATGTTCAATGGGCATATTCAAACTAACTGACCTTTGCAGCTGTTAAAACAAGGGGATTGCCATCCACATGTTAATTAAGAGAGGTGACATAAGATATGGTAGATCAGTAAGCCTGAAGATGCTCATTTAACATGGTTGAAAACATTTGCTTTCTTACAAATTTGTGCTGGAAATTTGTTTCATTCACTTTGTTTATTAAATATATCCAGTTTTGAGTAGTTGATTAAATTTTAAAATTTTCCATAGTAACTTTTGAAAAGTAATATTATAACATTCTGAATTATTCAAATTGAAATACAAAACCAATTTTTAATGTTAATAGGACATAATGGAACAACTATTTATGTTTAGAAAAAAGAAAGGCATAAAAAAATTTTTTAAATTGGAAACTGTTTAAATTGGAAGGTCTTGGAAACTGTTTGAAGTTAATACTTTCCTGCTACTCTTTTCTTATATTCTGATAAACTGATGATTTTATCAGAATATCACAAAGCACTTGATTTTAAGCAATCAAGTGCTTTGTTAAAATAAATTAAATAAATTATATTTTATTAAATTATATTATCATATGAAGAAAAATAAAGCAAATTACCAAAATATTGTCAATTATATTTTCATTTGAATCCATGATTTCACAGTTAAACTGTGTTTTATTAGTAGGACTTGGATCTTTTGGTTCCTCTTCAAATTCAAATTGCTTTTTGTCAGTCTTAATACGTAACTTTAAACTGAAAATAATTTTAGAATTAAAAACTTTTCTACAATAAATATACTTGAAAATTTATCACTATTTAAATTAGTTTGTATAAATACTATGGGTATGCTCATAAACCCCAATGAGTTAAACAAAATAGTAATGAGGTATGCACAGAGTGGAACTAATACTTTATGACTATGCTCTGTATTGATACAATTTTAAATGAAACATTACAAAGAAAAGAGTTTGTTTGCATTGTGAATAAAATGGCATGTGGAAATAATATTTCTAATTTCACTCACAAATACACATTGTGATTAAAAGATGAAATGACACAAATAACAGCCTAGGTGAAGGTATTGAAGGTATCTGAGAAAAAGATTTCAAATATGACTTCACTAATAAACATTTACAACCTTAGCTTTAAAAATAGCCATTTTTTTATAAATGAATCAGCTAAAATGCCCAGTGACAGTATGAACAACAACCGTTTCACTTTATTAACCCCTATAATACAATAAATCTGTTAACTGAAATTATTTATGAAGAAAATTAAATTTGACATATACTCTAAAACAACTTATAAATGTATATTTAATTTTTTCATTTTAATATTACATGAAGTGTGCAATGCCATAACACTGTAAATGCCATTTTTCTCTAAATACATTTTATTGAAGAATTAAATTCTAAATTGAATGTTTTCTGCAGAAAAAAATATTGTGGCAATAGTGGCACTGTAAGTGGCTGTATTTTGAAGTTGAATTTATGTGCAAGCCGTAATGTTTAAAGTGCCAAAGTACAAATCACATGACTTTTGGTACTTAAAACGTTATGACTTATGTTTTGTTATTCCAGAGAATTTGTAACTTATTGAATTTTTTACTATTTTATTGTAAAATTGAAATGAATTCATTCACTAGAAAAAGTGTTTTTTTTTACTTCTCCTGAAAAGTTTGTTTTTTTTGGCATTTACACCATTATGTCATTGCATGCTTCACATATCGGAGTAATGAACTACTGTTGGCATGAGTATCCAGAAAAGTATACTAAAAAAATTTGCCTGCCAAATGATTTTATTTATTTTTTACTGTCAAGAATATCAATTTGTAAGGTTTGCTGATGGGGACGGGGGAAAAGTCAAGAGAGTTGAAGGGTTGCTAAAAAGGTTGTGCGTGAGTGTGATTGGCACTGAGACAGACTCTATGGTTACAATAAACTGCTTATTTAACACAAAAGAAGCTTACAAGATTTCTGCAATCTTGGGAGTTCTAAGTCGGCCATGGCCTCTGGCCTTCCTCTCCTTTCCAAGATAGTCCCAAATGAAGGAATGTCCCTGGTTTGCAAATGACAGATCCCTCAACAACTCTGGGACAATGCAGTTGACTTCCAGTGATGGGAAGATGTCAATCCAAGGACAAGAGATAGAAACAAATATGGGCACAAGACACACACACAAAACAATTTGTCTGACACTTGAAACTTTCACGATAAAAAGCCGTTACATCCTTGAAATTCCAGGTTTTTATTAATATCTGTCTTTAATCGCCCATTTCAATTGGTTGCTTTTCCTCATTCTTGCTTTCTAAGTGATTGATCACTCATTACCATGTGTGACGAGATCTCAACTTGGATCACAAGAAAGATCAAAATCGAAGTTTAATTCAATCTCAACTGGAGATGGTCAACCTTAGGACTTTCATTCTTCTATTGTTTATAAGTTCACATTGCATTTTTATACAAAAATTGTTTTCTTTAAAAAATTATTTTAAACGTGAATTTCAGTGAGGGTTCAGACTTGTCCAGAGTCTCACAAATTGACATCCTTTGACACATTTAAATGATGCAAAATGATAAGAATAGACATGAGATAATACAAATGGACTGTCAATAGACTAGGCCTAATTGGAATCAATTCATTTACAGATTCAAGAAAAGCAAACTTTTAAATCATTTAATTTTTCATATTTTTGTCCATTAAATAAATGATTTTTCTCATTGTGCAATTTTTCTTGTTGTACATCTCTAGTTATAATAGCTTATAGCCAGTAATTCTAATCTATGTGCATTTTTGTGTTTTTTGTTGTGTTATTAATATATGTATTTTTCAAAGTACACAATTTTATATTAAAAAGTATGTGTTTTGAATTTTTAACCTCAAAACTAACTTTTTTAAATAAAAGGCACTCAATTTAAATTGTATCAGGGTTTCCAGGACCCTTCAAATGGTACCAAATGCTTCTTTTCTAGTTATGCCTTGACTCTGGTCAAGATAGCACTAGGCACTGGTATATATAGTATGTAGGATATATTCCAATGTTAACATCATAATAATAATATTCCACTGAAGAAAGTGACATAAAACTTAATATAAATAAAAATGTATTTATTGTTTTAAAAATTGCAGCCTGGCATTCTGACATCACAATCTTCTTTTAATTTAAAAAAATCACATGATTTACAGTCCAGAATGGAAGTTCATATATAGTTAATTGGGGTCTTCAGACCCCAAGCTTTCTATGAGAATCCAAACTTTAACATAAATTGGTCGTCGATGTTGTCATACTTGTTCAATAATTGTAGTTATCTACTACCTAAGAAAATCTCCACTTACACTTTCTCGATAGCAGAAACAACGCATTCCTGTGACCTGCTGACCTCTTCTTGGCTGGTGATATTGTGCTAATAGTGTAATTGACAGCCGAAGAGTCAGTCACCGCGTAATTCTCCGAGGCAAGAAGTTGCCACCCGGTCCCTAACAATAGTTGTTGCCCATTCCTCTAGGACTAAAGTCTTCAAAATATGTGTCTGTGCCCAATTGTACTTGATCGATTTCAGCCTTGACCAACAGTGCCAGTGAAGACGAACCTTCCTGACGATCTTGATCAAGACTTTCCCAATCCAGAACTTTTTGATAATCTTTTAGAACAATAACAGACTTCTTAGTCTCATCACCACCTTGTGGACATCCTCAACTCCAGGTATTTATCGACTCGCGAACCAATGTAAACTCACTCTCTCGAGAAACACAAAGGTATCAAGACCTATTTTAGCTTGATTTATTATAACTCATTTAATGATATAAAATGTATTTCTCTTTACAAATAAATGGTTGTTTAGTTAACCTAGTATCTGTGTGAGTCACTTCCTGCCCGCTATCTCGCGGTCTCCATCCCGAATCCAATCGCTCATTCATGCAGCTGCTCGTGTGACCTACTTTCTAATCCAAACCGCCATCGTAGCTTCCGTGTTAATCGGGACATGGTGGTGTCATTCCTGACAGGACATCGAAGAAGTGCCAATCCTCCAGTCACATTTCTAAATCTGGTCTGAATTTTAGTTGTGTCTTGCCCCTGTAAATCATTCTTCTCCTGATAACAATGAAGTCATGCTGGTCATCTATCTAACTCCATACTCAAGATGATTTTGAATTGAAATCATGCAACTTTCAGTCTAGACTGAAAGTTTATATATAATTAATTGGGTTTTCAGACCCCTAAGCTTTATATCTGGTCTCAGTTTTCATCTGTCTAGCTCTGTTCTTGAGTTTAATGAAAAACAAACAGATGATAGTGGAAATGTATAGGTCTGCAATTTGAAAATTGCAGTCCAATTATAATTAAATTAAATAATTTCAGATTTTATATTTGTACTTATAGAAAATTTAATTGCATAAAAAACATTCACAAGCTTTTAGCTCTCTTTATATATTAAAAATATAAATTTACATCTTTATGTAAAATATATATGGTAATTAATGAAGTATAAATAATTAGCTTACCTATGAAAAGGTGTTACAACATCACCAACTTTAATATTAATTGGATCCGATTTAAAATAAAAATATGGGGAATCGGCAGGTTTAAATCCAGGTGGTTCATAATCTGCAGGGGTTACTGAAAACAGATATAATTAAATATTTAAAAAAAACTAATCTTGAAAATTCATTATTTATAAAATAATATAGAAATGTTCATATATCACGTTAATAAATATTGTTAAAAACGTATGCTCATATTCTATTATTACATATATATTATTACATATATTCAGTACATATATTAAGTTATAATTATTAATACTGTACAAAGGAAAATAAATGATATTGAATACTTTTAATTAATAGCTGTTGTTCAGAAATTTATAAAAGAATAAAGAACATAAAAACAAGCATTCCAAATATAGTCCAGTATATTCACAAAAGCCAAATTTTGGAAAAGATTCTATAAACTTTCTAACTTGGGATGGTTTTCCATCTGAGGCAGGCTGGAATAAGAAATTGGTCGTTGCTTCAAAATGCGAGCACACTTTTCAATTATCAATTTTCAATCTAGACTTAATACTTGCTACAAAATAAAAGTAAAACAACATGGAAAATGATACATATAAGTACACATGTTCTACAAAAAATTTTTTCACTAAAATTGCAAATTTTTAGATGCTGTCTTGGGTGGTTTACTTGCTTGAACTCAATACTCTTGAGCTGTTTGCATTTGTCTTAGTCATAATTAACAGTGAAGTATTTGAATTTTCAATAATATATTTTTTTAACATGTCAATGACCAGGGAAGCAAAGTAATCTTCTTTTAAAACCAAAGTGGCCTCAGGCTGAAAATGTAAATGCATAAAATGCAACATATATACAGACAGAAACAGAATATGATATTTTTTGAAATTTCAGTAAAATAGAGTACAGCAAGTTTTTTCTTTTTTTATTTGCTAAAAATTTTCCATCAAAGTGTAGTCTATAGGAAAAGTCTTTTACAATGATGCTCACTCCAGTTACAGGATCTTATCTCAATTCAAAGAAATAGTGGATTCTTTTCACTAAAACATATAGGAATGATAAATATTTATATATAAATTTGATGCAATATTTAATGCCCATAGCTTTCTGTTCATGTCTCACAGGTTATGTCTTAGACAGGCTATTTTGTGTGAAGAACTTGACAATATTGCTGAATTAAATGTAAACATCCATTTTCACAAGTTTCTCACAGATTTTGCTGTAAATTTTATGTTGAAATGACACCAAAACAAAAAAAAATTCCAAGATGTTTTGTGAATAAAACTTGCAGTAAGAAAGTAGAACTTAAGTTTAAAATAAATTGAAAATAAAATTTAGAAAGAATATAGTGCAATAATCATACTATGTTCTTTTTAATAACACCAAAGTTCCCCACATAAATAACTACAAAACATTTAATTATTTTACTAATATAACATACTTTCTGTAATTAGATAATATTTATATGATTCCTTTGAAAATCCTATAATGAAGACATTAAATAAATAAAGTACTCTTCTTATTCCTTGACATTGCTCAAGACTTCTTGCAAATACCTCTTCCTTACCCACAATTCTAGCTTACTTATTCCTTTCAATGACTCACATAATGCACCAGATTTCTTCTCTCCCCAAACATATCTGGCTTCTTTCCTTTCTGCTCTTCTTGGCCTATCTGTCTAACCATCTGTCTAAAATCCTATCTGGCATTGTATATGATGATGCTATGTATCCAGAATAATACATCTTTACTTCAATTACTTTACTTGGAACAGATGAACATTGCTCTATCCAAACCAAAATATAACTGAAAATGACTATATACTATATATTGATATATCAGTCTTTGAATCTCGCATCTATTAGTAGTTATTGTAATTTGTTGTATTGGACTAACAAGATGGAGTAATTAGTTATGTTGGTCTTCCTACAAATACAGATATATCAATATGTATTTAGCAGAGATGCTGCAAGTATATATTACTAATATTGATTTTATAGCCAACACTACGATTATTTTTATTATAAACAAAAGATTTTTGACTCAAGGTTTAGCAGCATTATTTTCCTATTTTAATTGTGTTATTGCTTTGTAATAGAATGAGTTAATAATGCAATTAACTTCCACTGGATAACTGGATCAATGACTAAGAACATCTGGATAATAACATTTACATTTTCGTTTCTGTTCTAATTCTGTTCCACCATTCAATAAAGTGGCATATTCAATAACCTGGCACCACATCAGTCCTGATGATGCTGGGTTAACTGAATGTCACTGTAATTTATGTAGTCAAAGAAATTATTTAACTATTATTTTGTATCTTAGAATAATGCACTTTCATGTACTCTTTCCAAACATCACAGATATTATAGAAGCTATTTTATGTAAAAGAAAGGAAAGAAATAAATTATTAAAAATTATAATATATTGAAAAATTACCTTCATCATAGTATAGCAATTTCATTGTAAGATACGCTGTTTCAGGTAATGGTTTAAGATTCTGCATTAACAAAATCACTGTTCTTAATAATGAAAAAGTTGCTTTTTTTGTAAGAACAATACTATTATTAGATACAGAAGCAAGCTTTTCATCATTGCTATAAATAAAAATATATTAACTGTAAATAATTTTAATACAAAAAATGAATCTAATAAACAGATTTATAAAGACTGATATCGAATTTTGTCATAGAAAAAATAAAATAAAATTACCACAGTAGAAAATATTAATCCAACTCCTAATTTAATGAATATGTTTTAAAATTCTTTAAAAACATTAAAATAAGATTTATTAAAATTTAATTCTATTCTAAAAATATAAATCCTAAAGATTTAGTCACTCATCTTCAGGTATTGTTTGGAATACAGTAGGTGATCGGTTAACGAACAGATCGGATAACGAACAAATCGGATAATGAACACTTTCGCGAAAGATTTTTATGTTAGGACAACAAACACATGATTGGATAACGAACACCCCACAGAACAAACAAGAAGAAGCGAAGAATAATGAATATCGATTGGTCTTCTCTTGTCTTCGGGCAACAATTCGAAACTTTTCAGAGTGTGGGAGACGTCGACATCAACGCTCACTGTACAAAGGAAAATAAATGATATTGAATACTTTTAATTAATAGCTGTTGTTCAGAAATTTATAAAAGAATAAAGAACATAAAAACAAGCATTCCAAATATAGTCCAGTATATTCACAAAAGCCAAAATTTGGAAAAGATTCTATAAACTTTCTAACTTGGGATGGTTTTCCATCTGAGGCAGGCTGGAATAAGAAATTGGTCGTTGCTTCAAAATGCGAGCACACTTTTCAATTATCAATTTTCAATCTAGACTTAATACTTGCTACAAAATAAAAGTAAAACAACATGGAAAATGATACATATAAGTACACATGTTCTACAAAAAATTTTTTCACTAAAATTGCAAATTTTTAGATGCTGTCTTGGGTGGTTTACTTGCTTGAACTCAATACTCTTGAGCTGTTTGCATTTGTCTTAGTCATAATTAACAGTGAAGTATTTGAATTTTCAATAATATATTTTTTTAACATGTCAATGACCAGGGAAGCAAAGTAATCTTCTTTTAAAACCAAAGTGGCCTCAGGCTGAAAATGTAAATGCATAAAATGCAACATATATACAGACAGAAACAGAATATGATATTTTTTGAAATTTCAGTAAAATAGAGTACAGCAAGTTTTTTCTTTTTTTATTTGCTAAAAATTTTCCATCAAAGTGTAGTCTATAGGAAAAGTCTTTTACAATGATGCTCACTCCAGTTACAGGATCTTATCTCAATTCAAAGAAATAGTGGATTCTTTTCACTAAAACATATAGGAATGATAAATATTTATATATAAATTTGATGCAATATTTAATGCCCATAGCTTTCTGTTCATGTCTCACAGGTTATGTCTTAGACAGGCTATTTTGTGTGAAGAACTTGACAATATTGCTGAATTAAATGTAAACATCCATTTTCACAAGTTTCTCACAGATTTTGCTGTAAATTTTATGTTGAAATGACACCAAAACAAAAAAAAATTCCAAGATGTTTTGTGAATAAAACTTGCAGTAAGAAAGTAGAACTTAAGTTTAAAATAAATTGAAAATAAAATTTAGAAAGAATATAGTGCAATAATCATACTATGTTCTTTTTAATAACACCAAAGTTCCCCACATAAATAACTACAAAACATTTAATTATTTTACTAATATAACATACTTTCTGTAATTAGATAATATTTATATGATTCCTTTGAAAATCCTATAATGAAGACATTAAATAAATAAAGTACTCTTCTTATTCCTTGGCATTGCTCAAGACTTCTTGCAAATACCTCTTCCTTACCCACAATTCTAGCTTACTTATTCCTTTCAATGACTCACATAATGCACCAGATTTCTTCTCTCCCCAAACATATCTGGCTTCTTTCCTTTCTGCTCTTCTTGGCCTATCTGTCTAACCATCTGTCTAAAATCCTATCTGGCATTGTATATGATGATGCTATGTATCCAGAATAATACATCTTTACTTCAATTACTTTACTTGGAACAGATGAACATTGCTCTATCCAAACCAAAATATAACTGAAAATGACTATATACTATATATTGATATATCAGTCTTTGAATCTCGCATCTATCAGTAGTTATTGTAATTTGTTGTATTGGACTAACAAGATGGAGTAATTAGTTATGTTGGTCTTCCTACAAATACAGATATATCAATATGTATTTAGCAGAGATGCTGCAAGTATATATTACTAATATTGATTTTATAGCCAACACTACGATTATTTTTATTATAAACAAAAGATTTTTGACTCAAGGTTTAGCAGCATTATTTTCCTATTTTAATTGTGTTATTGCTTTGTAATAGAATGAGTTAATAATGCAATTAACTTCCACTGGATAACTGGATCAATGACTAAGAACATCTGGATAATAACATTTACATTTTCGTTTCTGTTCTAATTCTGTTCCACCATTCAATAAAGTGGCATATTCAATAACCTGGCACCACATCAGTCCTGATGATGCTGGGTTAACTGAATGTCACTGTAATTTATGTAGTCAAAGAAATTATTTAACTATTATTTTGTATCTTAGAATAATGCACTTTCATGTACTCTTTCCAAACATCACAGATATTATAGAAGCTATTTTATGTAAAAGAAAGGAAAGAAATAAATTATTAAAAATTATAATATATTGAAAAATTACCTTCATCATAGTATAGCAATTTCATTGTAAGATACGCTGTTTCAGGTAATGGTTTAAGATTCTGCATTAACAAAATCACTGTTCTTAATAATGAAAAAGTTGCTTTTTTTGTAAGAACAATACTATTATTAGATACAGAAGCAAGCTTTTCATCATTGCTATAAATAAAAATATATTAACTGTAAATAATTTTAATACAAAAAATGAATCTAATAAACAGATTTATAAAGACTGATATCGAATTTTGTCATAGAAAAAAAAAATAAAATTACCACAGTAGAAAATATTAATCCAACTCCTAATTTAATGAATATGTTTTAAAATTCTTTAAAAACATTAAAATAAGATTTATTAAAATTTAATTCTATTCTAAAAATATAAATCCTAAAGATTTAGTCACTCATCTTCAGGTATTGTTTGGAATACAGTAGGTGATCGGTTAACGAACAGATCGGATAACGAACAAATCGGATAATGAACACTTTCGCGAAAGATTTTTATGTTAGGACAACAAACACATGATTGGATAACGAACACCCCACAGAACAAACAAGAAGAAGCGAAGAATAATGAATATCGATTGGTCTTCTCTTGTCTTCGGGCAACAATTCGAAACTTTTCAGAGTGTGGGAGACGTCGACATCAACGCTCAAGCCAGTATATACCAATCGGATAGTATTCCTCCAAACTTTGAAACTCTCCCTTGTAATTCCAGCCTTTTATTTTTCTGACAAAACGATTCTTTTGTGTATTCGTGAGACTGTCGGGTAAGTACTCGCTAAGTTTTGCGTCTGTTTTTCTTTTTGAAAGGTGAGAGTATAATAGCAAAGGTAAAGAGTGAGCAGAAGATGTCTAATGTTGCTGGGCAATCTGGCGTAAACAGGTCTACAGTAGGCCTCAGTTCAATCTTATTTAAGAAAAATGCTGTATAATCAAGAAGACTCCAGCAGCTAAAGAAGTAACAAAAATCACATCTGAGAAATAAAGAACATCGAAGAGTTTGTAACGGAACCTGAAACAGATCTGACGACAGAAGAACGCCAAGAACTCTTGAATGAAGAACACCAAGAAACTTGGCAATGTATGTTTTCTTCTGAAAAAGAGGATTAATGCCGATATCTGTTATTAAAGATCCTTTGTAGAAGTGGGAGGATGTCAGAACAACAGTCTTAGAATGGCATCCAAACCAAGTTGAGGCTTGGGGATCTCTACAGTTACAATGCTATTAATTACTGACAAAAAATCATGAAGAAAGAAAAGCAATCGACATTAGACAGATTCTTTAACCCTTTCAAACGGATAAACATGACTAATAAAAATGCAAGACTATGTATGTATGTAGTTTTATTACTACATATAAATAAACGTAGTAAGAAAGTATATATTTTTTATTTTTTGGGGTCTCCAGAACGAATTAATTAAATTCCCATTAAAACCTACCGTAAATCGATAATCGGTTAACGAACAATTCGGATAGCAAACAAAGTCTTGGAACTGATTATGTTTGTTAACTGATCACCCACTGTATATAATTTTGATTTGAACAGTTTTAAAAAATTTATCTTAATAAATTAATTACTGTTAAACAAACATTAACATCTCTGAAAGAATTGAGACAGAAAATAAACAAAGCAAAAGAAACTAACTTCTTGTTACTGGAATATAAATATTCATTAACTCCATAAATTACAATGTAAAATAATTTATTGAAGTTATTTTGCTAATTTTATTTTGTTTAATTTATACATAATTTATGCTCTTTTATTTATTTTCCAAATTTGTTTAAAAAATTTTGCATTAAAAAAAATGGTCAAACTAGATCTGTTCAAAGAAAACACAACAGGAATGTTATCTTCTGAACAAGTTAATGTTCCTGAAGATAAATGATATATGTTTGAAAATGTTTGAATTTTAATAAATTGTATTTTAGTAGTTTTAAACTACAGGTATCCCTCATATAACATGGTACTTCTACAACATGGTTTCGCTCAAACACAGTTTGAAAATTGGACATATCCCCATACAGCATGACTTCTGGTTTCGCTCCAACATGGTTTTGGAAATCCTCCTTAAAAAATTTCACAATTTTTTAGTGTAAACTTCATTATTTGATATTTTTTATTTAAGTAAGCATGTGTCAAATTTGCCCATAGATTTTAGAATATTAAAATTCTCAAATTATTTTGTGCTTTTCATCAGATTTACTTTAATAAAAACTGATAGGACAAGGAAGACCATTACTACTAAAACCATTACTACTAAAATAAGAAGTGTCTATTTTAAGATGTTGTTCCTCCTCCTCCCCTTTTAATCCATTGTACAGGTACACCATACAAAGTATCAGACTTCCTGATAAACATACAGTGAAAGCTATCACACCTTGTTTTTAACCAGTTTTTATTGCTTTTAAGTATTTTATGTTTTCACAACTTTTATTAGTCAAATTTTTATACATTTTAACTAAAATATTTTTATTTTTACAGGTATACTCTCTTACACAAAAACGACTTCCAACAACTTAACACTGCATTGATAAATAACAATCCACAAAACCTTTTTTTTACAAGTGTTATGTCCGTAACAAACTCCACAAATGCTTTCGACCTCCACCAAGCTCCACCTGCTTCAGGTAGTGACTGACTGTGTTTCCTCCTGACCGTCGTAACGATGACGCATGAGATGTAAATAGTTGTGCGTGTTGGGTTTCACCCCTTTGCCTGTCCCAGTTCAAATTCCTCGAACAAATACCTCCATGCCTGCGTGATCGTTTCACCATCTTTGAAGTTGATACAGGTGCCCCCACTGTTAGCTTTATATATCTCCCAGGCCTCCAGGTGACAGACGTGATCTGTCCACCACCGCCTTGTCGACCTACGTTACCGACCCTGAAATACGAGCTTCCATAACACCAGACTAATCAGACAAGTGTTTTGAACAGATCACATCCGTCATCTGGAAGCCTGGGAGATATATAAAGCTAACAGTGGGGGCACCTGCATCAACTTCAAAGATGGTGAAACGATCGCGCAGGCATGGAGGTATTTGTTCAAGAAATTCGAACTGGGACAGGCAGAGGAGTGAAACTCGACATGCACAACTATTTACATCTCATACGTCATTATTATGATGGTCAGGAGGAAACACGGTCAGTCACCACCTGAAGCAGACCTTGGTGGAGGTCGAAAGCATTTGTGGAGTTTGTTACAAACATAACACTTGTAAAAAAAGGTTTCGTGGATTGTTATTTATACCATCTTATTATTTTTAACAACATTTTATCATATTTACTTTTTTACTCATTTTTTTAAACTTATTTTTTAATTTATTTCAGTTTTACTTATTTTATCCCATGGTTTCAGTAATTAGTTATTCCAGCTGTCACTATAATTATTTTTAGGTAATTATATTTTAAAAAAATTTTTGTACGTGTATGTTAACTATAATTTAATACATTCTGTAATTTCTTACATAGTTTTTACCAATATATATAATAAAATAAGGACTTAAGAGAGGCAGAGAGCCCAAAATGAATATCTGTTCTAAATTATGGAAATTAAATCTTACTTTTTCCATCAAAAGGAGTGTTCCTGTGTGATTTGTTCTCAATAGCAACTTTATGCTAAGTTCCAAAGGACATACATGGATCAATCAAATCAATTAGTTCAAGAATAAAATCTATTAAAATCTCCAAATTTCAAGAACAAATTTTTCTTCTCTCAAGTTTACAAGATTTTCTTCTCTCAAGTTTACATTATAAACCTGTTTTGTTCTCTTTCTTGTGCCCATGTTCAGCTGCTGTCCTTATCTTTGAACTGGTATCATCTCTGTCTTTGCTCTGCCACTGTCACAGTCATTTACCTGCCAACCAATTACTGCTCATTCCACATCTAGTTATCAACAACATTGCCCAGAGCCTTCGGGTTGCCATCAGATCATCAAAGACACCATACTTCCATTTTGGACTTTCTTTTTGAGAACTTCTCAAGTTGGAAAAATAGAATCTTGTAAGCCCTTCAATTTTTGGATAAGGTTCTTTTGTAAAGATGACTTGCCTTGGAGTTGTCTACCACTCCCATGTAATGTCCCTTATCCCTCATTCATCTTGACTTTATTTCAATTTTCCTTTCCCTTTTCCCTAATTGACAACCTTGCATACCATCTGAATACCTGTGCACAAGATAAACAATTATTCTCATAAACTTGTTTCATCAACTCCACAGTTTCAGATGCATTTTTCCCAAGTTTAAGACAGACTTTAATATTTGCTTACCACTACATGCTGCAAGTGTGATAACATTCTCTCATTACCAATACATCATGGTGCCATATTTCTCATCATGCTTAATAATGAGTGTTGTCATGTTGCCAGACTATACATGAAAGTTGGCAATATAGATAATATACATTGTTTTGAAGATCGCATTTCTATCTTGGTCAAAATAAAATCAGTCTCATTATATAACTGTTGTAACTGTATATAATATTTATGTTATCATCATTCTTTGCATGGGAATTACAATGATACAATTTACAATAATTTAAATAATCTTAAATTTCCAATCAATAATATTCTTCTTCTTTATCTGGCATTATAGGCCTTGAAGGTCCTTAGCCGCAGTCACAATCTTTCTCCATCTTGTTCGGCCTGCCCTGCCAATCTTCAATTCCCAGGTGTTGAAGATCTTCAGTGACCCCATCTATCCATCTTTTTCTGGGACAGCCTCTTGGCCTCTTCTCTTTCCTCTCATAGTGAAGCCCTGATAAAGCTTTTGCATTATAGGAAGCCTTACAACATGGCCTAGCCACTGTAATCTTCTGGCTTTAATCACCTGTGTAATCATGGACTTGCCGTAAGTTGTCTTCAGTTCCTGGTTTATTCTTTTTCTTCACATTGGTTCTCCATTGACCATGATACCATTTTCATTATAGTTTTCCACAGATCTGTAGATTTTCCTTAGTACAGTGGGTGATTGGTTAACAAAAATAATCCATTCCAAGACTTTGTTCATTAACCGATTATCAATTTACCATAGGTTTTTATAGGAATTTGATTAATTTGTTCTGAAGACTCCAAAAAATAAAAAATATATACTTTTCTACTACATTTATTTATATGTAATAGTAAAAATATATATATATGCAGTCTTGCATTTTTATTAGTCACTAGCTGTTACTCGCGACTTCGTCCGTGGAGGTTTTGCAAGCAAACCCCATTTACATTCAATATTTCAATAACCATAGTAATTGTTATATAACACATAACGCTGAAGAGAATTGCTGAGAACCAAACAAAATATTTTCAATTTGATCATTGAAATATTTTTCTGGAACGTTTACAATCGTTCTATAATCGAACCAATATGCAATAACAAATTCGAATTTAAAACGGTTCAAACATTTTAAAAATTGAAATAGATAAAAATATTTATAACAATGTCTGAAATGTTATCAATTTAATGCACCTAAGTACTCGATGAAAATTAAACGTAGTTGAAAACAAAAAATTGCCTCTAAAATAGTACAGTAGAAGCTGTTCTTCTGGTTAAGCTTTAATCCTCGCCCTCTTCCCCCGCTTAGAAATTTCGAAAAATCCCTTCTTAGTGTGCATTTTCATGACGTACCCTAACTGTGTACCAAATTTCACCTCTTTTGGTTCAGTGGTTTGCTCTGGGCGATGATGAATCAGTCATTCATTCAGTCAGTCAGGACAAGTAATTTTATATATTTAGATTAGTTATGTTTTTTCTGTTTGTGGGGGTTAAAGAATCTGTCCAATGTCGATTGCTTTTCTTTTTTCTTCAGGATTTTTCAGAAGTAATTAATAGAATCGTAACTGTAGAGATCCCCAACCCCGTTAACCTTATTCTGGTTTGGATGCCACTTGGATGATTGGATGAATACTATCTGATTGTTCTGATATCCTCCCATTTCTTCAAAACGTCTTTAGTAGCAGATGTCGACATTGGTCCTCTTTCGTCTTCCTCTTTTTCAAAAGAAAACACATCTCGCAGAGTTTCTTGGTATTCTTCATTTGAGAGTTCTCGGAGTTCTTCTGTCATCAGATCAGTTTCAGGTTCCATTATGAGCTCTAAAATGCTCTTTATTTCTCAGATGTGATTTTCATTACTCCATTAGCAGCTCAAGACTTCTCGATATATCTTTCATAGCTAAGATTGTGACTAGTGTAGACCTGTTCGAGCCATACTACCTAGCAGCATCAGACATCTTGCGCCCATGTTCTACCTTGGCTATTATCTCTTACTCGGTTTCTACAGTGAGCGCAGTTCTCGACATTCCTCTTTTTAGGCTCCACAATATTATCAGTTTCTTTTTTACATGAAAAGTTCAGAAAAGCACTTACAAAAATTCAGAGAACAGAAATCAACTAGCCCACAAAAATTATTTAAATGCGAGGCCCGGATGAAATTCGAAATTTGGTATTAAAACATTAATGAATATCTGATGGGACACTTAAACTTTCACTTTTTGTAAATAAACCCCGACGCAAAACTTAACAAGTGCACGTCTGACAGTCTCTCAAATACTATAAAAAATTATTTGTCAGAAAGATAAACAAAACGCTGGAATTACAAGGGAGAGTTTCAAAATTCAAAGGAATACTATCTGATCAGTATCGGGTTGAGTGTCAATGTTGACATCTCCCGCGCTCCGAAAGGTTTCGAATTGTTACCCGAAGACAAGGGAAAATCAATCGGTATTCGTTATTTTTTCGTCAATTCTTTTTATGTTTGTTCAGTAAAGTGTTTGTTGTCCAATCATAAAAATCTTTCGCAAAAGTGTTCGTTAACCAATCACCCACTGTGTTTTGTTTTCAAATCTCTGTAGTTGTAGTTCCTTCTACTTTGTCATTGGCCATGTTTCATATCCATACAAAATCGCAGGTCTAATCAGTGACTCATATACAGTTAGCTTCATCCTTTTACTAAGGAGTCTGCTTTTTAGTATGTTTGTGAGCCCGAAGTAGATTTTGTTTCCCTGTAGTAAGCAAGTCTCTATCTCCTTGATGTCATTGTTTCTGTTTATGTCAGTCCCTAAGTACTTGAAGGATTCCGTAGTGCTGAATGCCATATTGTCTATGGTTACATACTATTTGTGGGATTTTCCCTTTTCAGAAATAATCATGTATTTAGTCTTCTCTTCATTAATGATCAGACCCACGCTCTTGGCAGCTGTTGCTAATTTTGACATTAATCTTGTCACCTCCCCTTGAGATGCTCCAATTATGACAATGTCATCTGCATATGCTAGTAGTGACAATTTGTCTCTTGAGTCATTTTCCCTTTTATTGTCTATCTCCTGGGTCATTCTGACAACTTTTTCTAGAGAAATATTAAAGAGAAGAGGAGACAGGGCATCTCTCTGTTTCAGTCCTGTTTTGATCTAAAAGCTATCCGACCTAGTGGCCCTAGTTTTTACTGTATACCACACTTCATTCATGCAAATTTCTGCAATTCTGGAGAGTTTGTCTGGTATATCAAACTCCTTCATGGCCTTCCACACTGATTGACTGAATGCTGTTGTATGCCTTTTTGAAAATCAATGAACAACAGATGTGTGTCGACATTGTATTCCCAGTTCTTCTAAAGAATCTGTCTTAATGCGAAGATTTGATCAATCATGGTTATATTTTTTTGGAAACCAGTTTGATATTCACTCATGATTCCCTCCATGTATGGAGTCAATCTCCTCATAACTAGAGATGACAGGATCTTGTATGTCATCTGGAGTAGGGAAATCCCCCTGTAGTTTTTACACTCCATTTTATTTATTTTCTTACGGATGGCATTATGCCTGCTTCCTTCCATTCCATTGGCATTCTTTCATTTTTCAATCTATAATCTGCAGAACCGCAGAATCAGATTAATCAGATTATGGATTGTCTTTGCAAGCTTCTGTACACCATATTTAATGAGCTCGGGTTTGATATTGTCAGTCCTTGCAGCTTTGTGATTATGTAGATTTTGTATGATGACCTGAATTTCACACTGAGTAGGTTCTTTAACTTCTGACTGAACAGTGTGTTTTGGGAGGAATGTGGCTGGAGTCATGGGGTCTGGATCCTGGAAATATTCTTTCCATCTTTTGGAAACTTCCTGTTCCTTGGCTAACAGCCTCCCACATGCATTCTTGATGGCCAGGGGTTTGGTTGATATGTCGATATCTTAAATTTCCAATCAATATTAATATATAATAATTGAAAACATGCTTTCATAATTTATTTTATATTCCTATTTAACACTCAAAACTACTATTTTTAACTAATTTCAAATCATCCACTTTAATTCTAACCCATTGCTCTAGATCAGTAGTTTCCAAACTTTTCTAACTTGCATACGCAAGTCAGAAAAGTTTTATTTTCCATAGTCTTCAAACAGTGGTACCTTGGTCAATATACAGTGCTGTACAATTAGCCTACATGTAAAAGAAGTTTTTTTTACATCAAAAAGCATTGGAGGAAGGACACAGATTATTTGAGACTAAGCATTGAGTGACATTGCCAAAGGCCTCAATGCAGAATCCAAATATTCTTATAGTACATCTGCCATTACTAATTTTTTTTTTCATATCCCTAAACCACCAAGCATGTGTCCCCAGTTGGGAATCACTACTCTAGATCAGTAGTTTTTCTTATGATATACTTATCTCAAAGTGAGATTTCTGCCAAATACTTTTAATTGTGAATAATAATTTTTTTAATTGAAATTTAAAAATATTTTAAATCTTTCATTGAGAATGATGTCTTTTTTAAATAAAATCTTAACTGAATCTTAACTAAAATTTACCAATACCAAATTTAAAATGTATAATTCTATATTTTTCTGTTGTAAATCCCTAGACTAGACTCTGTAAGAAGGGAAAATAGACGAATCACAAAAATTCATCTAACATAAATTGATCCCTTTTTAAAAATTTTACCATGATGATAATCTTTACTCACACTATACAAAACATGAGAATATATTATATAGGAACAAAACAAATTCAATTATAACCAACTGCAACATCACTCACAAAATATCTTAACCAAAACTTACATTTAAGACTAAAACTTGTGCTAATTAGGGCCTAAAACAAGGAGATGAACTATCAGGTCAGTCCGTAAGTTCCTGCGTATTTTATGACCTTGAGAAAAATCTTGTTTTGCTGTTAAAAATGCCAGTCTAATGTGATACTTTTTACACTGAAGTATTAAATTTGATCTCATTCATATAATACTGTTCAGAATTGGGAACATTTCAGTTGTTTATTTTCGTTAAAATGGAAGTAACAGATGAATATAAGAGACATGTTTTATACTTTTTATTTTTAAGTGATGAGAATGCTACAAATGCAGCCAAAAAATTAAATACTGTTCATAATCAAACTGTAATCAGTGTAAGGACTGCGCAGAAGTGGTTTGAAAGATTTAGAAATAATGATTTTAGTGTGGAGGATAAGGCTCGTACTGGAAGATCCGTTTACTTTGATGATGATGCTCTCTCTGCACTAGTTGAAGCAGAACCATCTTTAACAGTTGATGAAATTGCGGAACGTTTAAATTCATCCCATGGAACTGTTCATAGACATCTACAACAAATCGGAAAAGTTTCAAAGCTAGGAAAATGGATACCACATGAACTGTCAATAGCTAGCTGACAACAATGTCAACTGCTCAACTCAAAAGCTTCAACTGGGAAATTTGACCTCATCCACCATATTTGCCAGATATTGCTCCAGTGATTATCATCTTTTTCGGAGTTTGCAGAATTTTTTAAAAGGAAAAACTTTCAAGAATGAGAACAATGTAAAAAAGGCTATTTCTGAATATTTTGATTCAAAACCGAAATCATTTTACAAAGACGGGATTAAAAAGCTACCATCAAGATGGCAAGAAATTGTACAAAATAATGGTGAATACATTATAGATTGAAATAAAATGTAATTAAAATTTTTTGTTGCTTTTTTGTAGATAAAAATGCGCACAAACTTATGGACTGACCTGATAGTTAGAATATATTTCAAAATTAAGAAGGGGGCAAGAGAAAGAGTGGTTGGTAGAATTCCATTTTTTTTTCCTGTCCACCTTTGACTCGAAAGGAAGTTTTTCTGAGCTTTCTTCTCCTTTCCAAAAAACTTTTCACCAAAACTTTGAATGGTACCTGGAGACCACATGCTAAGTATTCTCTCTATTGCCCACAGGTTAACATCATTGATTATCTAGGCCATACACACACAAGAACAAAAAAGTCTAACTTTTTAGAGAAATATTTGGAATCCAGTATCACCCATATAACACATTGTTGTCATTATTTCATATAATCTGTCCTTAATGGAGATGAATTGTTCTCTCTTTCCAAGATTGGACAATAGTCAGCACTCTCCGTGTGTCTGCACTCTCTCCTGAAAACATTCATTCTGACTAGTGACACAGAGAAAGTCACGTGATTGGTCTCTCCTTTTGGACAAACCAATCACACAATCTTCTCCTTAAAGTGCTTCCTGAAGCAACCAATAAAAGAACTCAAAACTATTATTTTTGATAGGAAGTAGCCAATTTTAGAAAAAAGAAAAGAAAAAAAAAATGGTTTGATCAAGCTACAATTTAAATGTTTCTATAACTATGAATAGTTATAGATGAGTTTTCTTTCTTAATCACAAAGATGCACCAAAGTTAAGGTACAATGTAATTTTTTTTTTATGTTTTTTATGTCTTTTTGCATGTACAAAGTACATGCAAAAAAATGAAATGAGTAAATAACACATAACACCTTAAATAAATAATTTAATGAATCTTTATGGAGATACAAAAACATATTTTGAAAATTTGAGGGATATAAGCAATGAAAAAGGTTACTACTGCTAGAGATAAACAATTAAAAATTAAGTACTGTATTAAATTGTTTGGAAATTACTCAAAATATCAATAATACAATACTTTTTGTGAATAATTGCAACTTATTTTCTAAATTTCATAAATTTTGAAATAAGTAACTTTAATAAGCATTTGTTATAGATGGATATATGAAAATTGATTGAAGTTAGCATAATTTTAACAAACTATTAATATTTTATAAACAGATTTAAAATTCATAATTGAAATTAATTTTAAACAATATAATTTAGAAGATATCTAATAACTTGCATTTAATATCTAATAGTTTAAGTATTTAAGACAAAAAAATTAAAATTTTATATGTAAATGAATAATATGAAAACAACTGTTTTGGAACAGAAAAGAGATTTAATGTCTCAAATCTGATAACATTGCTTTCATAGTGACACTAATTGATGCCTTGTAATACATCTATTTTTGCCTTGTATTATATAAATGAAAATTAAATTGCTGTTACTTACCACATAATCATAGTACTGTCATTTTCATAAATAAATCGGAATGTATATGATTCTATCACATTCTAAATAAAATTAAATTTATAAATCAATTCAATCTTAACTGATACATAATAAATAAATGTCTACATAAAGTTAGATTAAAAATTTTATATAAAACTACTATAATTTCTTGTATATAACCTACAAAAATTTCTAGAACAGACAGCCTGTGCCTGCTTTCAAAGTGACTTTAAAGCACAGATAACCTGCAGTTTATACACAGGAAATTACAGTAATCAAATTAAATCCATTATAAAAAAACATAAATTTTGTATATTTTAATTTACAAAGTGAACTACTTTTCATATAGTTACTCAATAATATTAAACAATTTTATATCTTATTATTTGATACATAAAATTTATTTCTACATTTGAAAAAGACACTCACATCAGGTTCATCTGGACTTTCATAAATCTGAAACAGAAATATAAAAATTAATAACAACTTAAGGTTATAATTTATTAATACAACTAACAACAATCATTAAATTAAAATTAATCATCTATTAATATTAAAATATAGTAAATTGAAAGAATATTATATTACTTTTAAATTTAAATTTTACTTAATTTAATCAAAATGCTTTAATAAAATATAAATATTAATTACAAAACACTTAAAAATTGTATAATTTGACAATTTGCTTTAAAAATAAGTTGCATACTTTAATGCAAAATAATTACGATATTTAATAAACTTTCCTTTGCTATTCTACTGAACACACACATACAGTAGAGTCCCGTACAACGTTATGCATTATAGGAAATTGCATTATCGAAACCTGCATTATCACACAATTTATGGCAGTTTAAACCTTGGCCTATAAGTTGAAAAAAATACATATACCTCTGACAAAATTTGAGGGTGTTGCTTGCTTTATTTGCACGTTGTACAAGACTCTACTGTATACACTATTTATGTACAGAACTATTCATAATGCCAGACCTAATTTTATTTATTAAGTACTGTACATGGCAGTGTTCAGAAGTAGCCTCAGCCAAGAATAATTCACTAAACTATACAGAAATTTTAACAAAAAAACTTATACAAAAATTTTAATAATTCACTATTTGAAAGATAGTAATCACAAGTAAAAAATGGCAAAAGACAGAAGCATTCTATGTTTGAGTTTGCAAAGACAAATTCCATTTTAATAGTTTAGTGCAGATTTCTGACTCAATTTAGAGTCTTTGTGCCATCAAAGCCATGCAATTTACTAGAATTATGCTCAAGAATTATCGCATCCACCAACAAAACTGGTATTTACACTCTATACTGGAGGGATGCTTTTAGCAAGATTTATGTATGGAGGCTGATAAGAGTCTCAAAAAAAATGTTAATTCCACAGTGTGATTTTGTTAGTTCCTGAAGTATGAAAAAGAATATAATAATATATATAAAAAATACTCTTCTGTTTTCTAAAAATATTTTTATATGTAACATGTTTCAGCCTTTATTGGGAGTGTTTCTTTTATAAAACTTCTAACTCTACTCTGAGTCTTATGTGAGATGGATTATTGCCTTAACATTTGTAGGATCACAGAAAGAAGCTACATGCAATATCTGTACTTATACACATGTACACTATATAAAATATCTAAAAATTTACTCTTTATCTACAGTGTTAGCAGTTACATTCATAAAGGTACAGAGTAAATGTAGATTTGTATTTTCTAATTCAGATCCCTTTAATATTATAGTTATGCTACTGAATCAATATATTTGTTATTCTTGTTCAATTGTTTCTGTTTATTCGTCTTGTAATCTTCTAAAGTAGTTTCAACAGGCAAAAGTAAGTTGTCATCTTTTGCATTAAGAATACATTTCTGACAACCATACCTCATACATATACAGGACAGTTATCAGAAGATATTTCTTTATGCTCCTGCTTAAACTGCTTTCATTTCCTTTAGAATTTCTGTATAATTCTAGAACATTCAATATCTCCACCTAGTTTTTATTATACTAAAATTTGTTTTCATTCTGAATTCATTTTACTTGTGTTAATTTGTATTTTATTTTTTAGTGGAGATCTCTCTGAAAGTCCAAAGTAGTCTGCAGCAAGTCAGCAAAACATGTACAAAAATATATGGCCATAACCACATTGATCAAATTAAAAAAATAGCAAACAAAAGAATGAAACTTAACAGTATCTATACTAAACAACAATGGCTATTTGAAAGCAAATGAGAGATCCTAAAAAGACACTATTGTAACTGCTCTATCCAAAGAGTGTGTGGTCTAAAAGTAATGAATGAACAAAAGGACATTGGTCATTTAATCACAAAGAGCATTCATAATGAACTCAACTCAAACTTTTTTAAATACCATAACAAAAATCTGTATTAAATAACAACTCTACTATTTTTGAACAATCGATCCATCATCAAGAGATTCCCTATCAAATTAGTTCACTTTGTAAACAAGCTCCAATAAAACAGATTTTTGTTATTAATTAAAGAACATCCTGCTGGTGATTTTGTAATAAACTTGCAAATATTCTCAAATAATTTAAAAGTTATTTTATAATTTTAATTTTTGACTTTACTTGATTATTTTTTCACTAGTTAGAATGACACAAAGATGTGTTTCAGATGTAAGTCAAAATTAAAATTAATTACAAGATTACTTAAGATGAGAAAATTACTGTTGTTGAATCAGACCAAAGATTGTGCAAGTTATGTAAGATAGAGACAAGAAAAAAGATTGTTTTAATATAGGTTAAGGCATTGTTTGTTTATGGCATAAACCAATAATTATTCACAAAAAAACATTTAATGCATAAACTTTATGCATTAAATGTTTTTTGTGAATAATTATGATTGTAACAGGAATCACAAATTAAACTTTTGTTTTACACGACAACCTTGGCTAGATCCCTTTTGTCAGTTCTAACATAATATATCTCACAACAACATAGAAATTTTAGAAGCATGTTGAAACAGATTGTATTCATGTAAGACATGGCATTTACTGAAATTTTATGTAGATAACCAATAGGTTATCTGTGTTTGAAAGAAGATGCAGATTATGCATTGGGTGAGTTATGAGGTAACAAGTTTAAATTTCAATCACAAATTAAACTTGATTTAAACTATAACTATTTTCTGTTTATTTTATTATTATTATTACTGGACAAAGAAAATTAGTCATAAAATAAAAAACAAAAAATCATTTCTATTTTTACACTTAATTTACATAATTAGGGCAGTTCATAAACACTTGTGTGAGCCCGCGGATTTTTACAGGCCTCTTAAAAATCGAAATTTTCTGTTAATTGTAAATATCCTCGGAAAAAACCCAAAGAATTTGAACTAGATTGGATTTCACCGATTGTATAACAACTAACTGGGAAAGTTTACACTTAGGTGTGAAGAATGCACCGTCATCGTCAACAAAAGTCGATGACGTGTCAGCTCTCTCACGACAAGGATAAAAGCACGAGTCCCCAAAAGCTCCGGGCAATTCGTCATAGGAAGTTATACTTGGTGATAGTGCCACCTCGACTCCCGAACCTCCAAACAGTGGACCCGATCCAGCACCAGGGAGAAGACATCGGATAGAAGATACAGAGGACTCCTACCTCTTCCATATAAACAATGCACTAACTCTCCATTACGCCGAGATATATGTAGGGGATTTAAAATTTGTAAAAGCACTCTCTCTCTCGAACTAGAAATTAGGTCAGCGACATAGCTATGAAATTAGTCGCCATATTCTGTAAATATTTTAATATAACCACATTTAACCTTAGTATTCCTGTAACTTAGATTTAGTTATTCAATAAATGCTTTGTTATTTTATTAAACCTGTCTTCTGTCTCAAAAGGACACCTGCTGACTTGCTCACCTCCCTCGCCACTCGATAAAAAGCCCTCCTAAGACCCCGAGAGCAGGTTTACCCAACTCATTGTAGAGTAAGTGGTCAGTTTGGGATCAACCCGTGGCCCACTGCTAATCTCACACTTGCAATCAAATTAACAGATGCTCATTGAGTAAAGAATGAATTCCTCTACTCAATGAGCATCTGTTAATATTTCAGAGAGATTTCACAATAACCACTTCTCCGTAAAGGCTAAATATAGTAACATACATGACACATTTTCAAACATACATTTGCAAAGATAATACATAAGTGTATGCTTGTGTGTACATCACTGTAGTAAGGTATTGTCTTTGCTAATGTGCATTTAAATTGAAAGTTATTTAATTATTATATAATGATGAATTAATGGAGAAAGTTTTTATTATACTAAAATGTACAATTCTGTCTGAATAATCAAGAAATTAATATGATTATTATAGAATATTTAAACCTTGTTTGTTTATGTATATCTATATGGTAGTCTGCAGAGGAAAGCAAAATGGGGCGCTTTTCCCTCCTTGGGATAAAATAAAAAATTCAAAAAATAATAATTGTAAAAGTGATTGTGATATGTATCTTTATACCCTATGTATGCTTTACCTGTCTTAAAATCCCAAAAAATTAAATAATTAAATAAATATTTGTGAGAACCTGGGCTAAACAGAAAAATTTATTCAAAAAAAAGTAAGTGTTAAATTAATTTTTTTTGAACTCTCAACAAATATAGCATAGATACCATTCAGGAAGTGATTATACAGTGCATCCCAAAAGTATAGATAATCAACATTTTACTACTTTTCAGAATTGTTAGGAATTTAAGATAAATGAGAATGATTTCATTTGTATATTCAATTACACTGATTATTGATAATTTTAAAATTAAAAATCATATAACATTAATAACTTAACAACAAAAATATTTTTTTGGGCTGTCCCAAAAGTATAGATCAGGGATGGCCAACACATAGACCGCGTTCGACCGGTCGACTGCAAAGGTTTTGAAAGTAGCCCACGAAGCTAAAGTTGAACAATTTGCTTTCACTTAAATTGATGTTTAAAAATCTTAATTCGATAATTTATTCTTACAATAATAGACTGTCTGTGCAACATACCCACATTGTTTGTATTTATCCCGATGAACAATGCAAATGAATGTTAATGCATGTGCATATAAAAATCCTAAAATTGATTGCCCATATTCATAGTTGCCCGCAGACTATATTTTACCAAAAAAGTAGCCCCTAAAGGATAAAAGTTTGGCAACACCTGGTATAGATAATAAAACAGTTTTAAAATTTCAAGCATAAGAAACTTACAATTATGAAAATAATAATAAATAATGTCAAGTTAACACTAACTTAGTTGTCAAGTAACAATTTGAATATTGAATAAAACTTTTCAAAATGTCACGTGGAAAAGTATTTAGTATGGAAGAAATTGAAAGAATATGGAAATTAAAAGCAGAAGGCTGTTTTGTCAAGAAAATTGCTATTTTAATGAACAGGTCTAATCTTGGAATTTATAAAATTTTGGGAAAATCATCACCAATACCCTCTAAACATCAATTAGGAAGACCCAAAATTACGTCTCAAAGGAATGATAATCAAATTGTGTGCCTTGCATCATAACAGGATAAATCAGTTTGTCAAATTCTGTTTGAAAGTGAATTAAAAATATCAAAAAGCACTGTTTATCAAAGAAGTTCAACAGTTCCACATAAATTTCTGCTATGATGAAAAAACCACAACTAACAAAATAACACAAATTAGCAAGAATGCAGTGGGATGCACTGTGGAATAACCAATAACTCAATTCTTTTCAGTGATGAAAAGAAATTTAATTTAGATAGCCTAATTACTGGTATGAAATTAGCAAAAAGGAGTGATTTTTCAGGCAAAAAGGTGATGATTCTGTTATGATGTGGGGCTGCTTTGGATTTAATGGTTTATCAAATTTAGTAATTTTAAACTGATAGACAGATATCTAAAAGTTATGAAGAAATCCTAAAAAATTATTTAATACCTACTGGAGAAAAAATTGGAGGACCTGACTGGATTTTCCAGCAGGACAATGCCAGTATTCATTGTTCATACTCGACAACTAAGTGACCAGCAAGATGCCGGGACATAAAACCAATTTAGAACTTGTGAGTGCATTCTTGCTCAAAAAATTTATGCTAATAACAGGCATTTTATGACAGTTTCAGAGCTTAAACAAAAAATCATTGAGTGCCTGTTTCAAATGGACCCAGAAATCTTACAATTGTGAGGCCTGGAAATAGAGCAAAAAAAGAAAAATGTACAATTTGTTAAGTTAAACTGTCAAGAAAACAAATTATATAAGTGTCGAGTTGGTGACACTGGACTTTGACGTCGACGCTCATAAAGAATAGCAGAAGAAACAAAATTTTAGATAAAGAAAATTAAAAAGGAAAATATTTAAAACTTAATACACAGTTTAGAAAGTAAAATGAAACTAGAAAAATATTAGAATGAGCATGGGTGTCATAGTCATCGACAAAATGTGATAAGAGTCTAAGAGATGGTGTCAGATAGATATCTCTAGTTGACCTTTCCTGCACCCTGAACAGAGCTCCATTTACACCTGGAGACAGGTGGAGACCAATTGAGAAACAAGGAGAAAAAGGTCTAGCCAATAAGCGATGAACCAAGAGTTTTTGATAAGAACTAGTTCGAAAAGGACAGAAGGGCTTCATCCTCTCCAGATCATCAGGTGCACACAACGTCCCCAGTTCTTTGTGAATCCTTTGACATTTCATGTGGTTAATTTCAACATCAACGAAGACCAACTTGCCAATGCCCTGGGGCTTCGCCAACATGAAAAGAGAAAGGAAAAAGCTTTTGAAGACAACGTGAACCAAACTCCAGACTTCTGGACATTGACCTAATTATGTAAGCACTGTCACCTAAATAAATGGTTTCTTTGTAAAATACTTGTCTCTTCCTACCTCCTTAAACTACCACCCACATACAAATTAACGTTAGTCCATCCCAACAGTAGGGAATAAACTCCCCCCTAATCGGCGACCTCACACAATTTATTTAAATCAATGCCTAATTGCATTTTTAAAGTCATTAAACATAATGGCAGTTGTATTTCATATTAAAACAATTTTCGTCAATTTATATTATAAACTATTGCTCAAAGTTTAAATTTATCTATATTTTTGGACATCATAAAACAAGTATTTTGAATTTCACACTTTATGTAACTGTCAAATATTGTAAAAAACAATTATATAATATTGTATTATGCTATAAATAAACAATAATAACCACTTGCATTAAGAAATACTTAATATTTAAAAAAAATAAGAACATATAGATTATCTATATTTTTGGGACACACTATATTTTCCACAGATCTGCTTCATTTACAAAAGTGACACATCTTCCAAATAGCTGTTCATTGGGAACTGAACACCAAATTCATGTATTGGAGTAGCAAACATGACCAAAAATGGGCATTAGAATTGAGGGAGAGGACCCCCAAATAAAAAGGAAAATGAATGATGACAGCAGAGGGTTTTTGTCAATCCTATCTTGGTGAAAGGTGATCTCGCTGCACTCTGCCACCCATCCCAGTTATCGCTGTTCATTGTCAGCACCAATCTACCTGTTATCCAACTGGCCCAGCACCAATATAACTGCTATTCTGACAGCCCAGCACCCATCTACTTGTTATCCAGATTGTCAAGTGCCAATCCACCATCTCAAGACTTAGACTCAAGAATCAAGGTATTTATCAACATGTGCCCAATTTTGTAAACTCTCTCATGACTGAATAGACTATCCCATCATGATCTGCGGCTGTAAACTGTAACATTGTATGGTCTTTTGGTTAAATAAATGGGTATTAGATTTGTTAAATGTGTAGCGGAGTGCATTATTTCTGGCACACTCTCTAGACCTCCTCCATCCTAAATCCAACCACTTACATATATGATTGCTTGCATTAGCAAAACAAAACTAACGGTCACAATGGTGTCAATCCTAATGCTGATGCAGGGCTGATCCTTTAGTCACATATTTATTGATGACATTATTGGTTTTCGAGCTTTTTCCCCTAGAAAATTTTCTGTAGACATGTGTATCTATAATAATTTGTTAACAGAAATGAAACAGAAAAAACAATATTTTAATGCTTGAGATGGTAACTTCTAAACTGCATATTGGTAATTAATCTTGCTTTCAACTACTGCCCCTGAAGCATTAGCGTATATGATAGGGCACATATACAAAGGTCTCATTTTTATTCTTGCAATTTTCTGTGAGGTATTTGTCGCTGCAGTTTATCTGCACAAATTTATTGTAAATGAATGCACTGAAATGATGAAATTTAATGAGTATTATTATTACTATGTATATCCTGAAATTAAGGCTCTCAAATTCAAATATGGCAATATCTTGGACCTAAATCAAACTCTTATTATTAAGTTTTAGTTTCACACAATAGATGATGATTTCCAATTACAAAGAGTTTGAATGGCATCAAATATATATGAAACAATGTTTACTTAAATTCTAATGTTATCACTTTGAAAAAAATAGGATTCTAGTTTAGAGATTAGTAGTATAACTGATGATAAAGTGGACGTTAATAATTAGTGTAATGGCATTTTTGTTCACTTTTATCATAATCATTTATTTATAATGTTTTGTTTTGAATATTCATGTGATANTTTGAGGATGAGAACAATGTAAAAAAGGCTATTTCTGAATATTTTGATTCAAAACCGAAATCATTTTACAAAGACGGGATTAAAAAGCTACCATCAAGATGGCAAGAAATTGTACAAAATAATGGTGAATACATTATAGATTGAAATAAAATGTAATTAAAATTTTTTGTTGCTTTTTTGTAGATAAAAATGCGCACGAACTTATGGACTGACCTGATAGTTAGAATATATTTCAAAATTAAAAAGGGGGCAAGAGAAAGAGTGGTTGGTAGAATTCCATTTTTTTTTCCTGTCCACCTTTGACTCGAAAGGAAGTTTTTCAGAGCTTTCTTCTCCTTTCCAAAAAACTTTTCACCAAAACTTTGAATGGTACCTGGAGACCACATGCTAAGTATTCTCTCTATTGCCCACAGGTTAACATCATTGATTATCTAGGCCATACACACACAAGAACAAAAAAGTCTAACTTTTTAGAGAAATATTTGGAATCCAGTATCACCCATATAACACATTGTTGTCATTATTTGATATAATCTGTCCTTAATGGAGATGAATTGTTCTCTCTTTCCAAGATTGGACAATAGTCAGCACTCTCCATGTGTCTGCACTCTCTCCTGAAAACATTCATTCTGACTAGTGACACAGAGAAAGTCACGTGATTGGTCTCTCCTTTTGGACAAACCAATCACACAATCTTCTCCTTAAAGTGCTTCCTGAAGCAACCAATAAAAGAACTCAAAACTATTATTTTTGATAGGAAGTAGCCAATTTTAGAAAAAAGAAAAGAAAAAAAAAATGGTTTGATCAAGCTACAATTTAAATGTTTCTATAACTATGAATAGTTATAGATGAGTTTTCTTTCTTAATCACAAAGATGCACCAAAGTTAAGGTACAATGTAATTTTTTTTAATGTTTTTTATGTCTTTTTGCATGTACAAAGTACATGCAAAAAAATGAAATGAGTAAATAACACATAACACCTTAAATTAATAATTTAATGAATCTTTATAGAGATACAAAAACATATTTTGAAAATTTGAGGGATATAAGCAATGAAAAAGGTTACTACTGCTAGAGATAAACAATTAAAAATTAAGTACTGTATTAAATTGTTTGGAAATTACTCAAAATATCAATAATACAATACTTTTTGTGAATAATTGCAACTTATTTTCTAAATTTCATAAATTTTGAAATAAGTAACTTTAATAAGCATTTGTTATAGATGGATATATGAAAATTGATTGAAGTTAGCATAATTTTAACAAACTATTAATATTTTATAAACAGATTTAAAATTCATAATTGAAATTAATTTTAAACAATATAATTTAGAAGATATCTAATAACTTGCATTTAATATCTAATAGTTTAAGTATTTAAGACAAAAAAATTAAAATTTTATATGTAAATGAATAATATGAAAACAACTGTTTTGGAACAGAAAAGAGATTTAATGTCTCAAATCTGATAACATTGCTTTCATAGTGACACTAATTGATGCCTTGTAATACATCTATTTTTGCCTTGTATTATATAAATGAAAATTAAATTGCTGTTACTTACCACATAATCATAGTACTGTCATTTTCATAAATAAATCGGAATGTATATGATTCTATCACATTCTAAATAAAATTAAATTTATAAATCAATTCAATCTTAACTGATACATAATAAATAAATGTCTACATAAAGTTAGATTAAAAATTTTATATAAAACTACTATAATTTCTTGTATATAACCTACAAAAATTTCTAGAACAGACAGCCTGTGCCTGCTTTCAAAGTGACTTTAAAGCACAGATAACCTGCAGTTTATACACAGGAAATTACAGTAATCAAATTAAATCCATTATAAAAAAACATAAATTTTGTATATTTTAATTTACAAAGTGAACTACTTTTCATATAGTTACTCAATAATATTAAACAATTTTATATCTTATTATTTGATACATAAAATTTATTTCTACATTTGAAAAAGACACTCACATCAGGTTCATCTGGACTTTCATAAATCTGAAACAGAAATATAAAAATTAATAACAACTTAAGGTTATAATTTATTAATACAACTAACAACAATCATTAAATTAAAATTAATCATCTATTAATATTAAAATATAGTAAATTGAAAGAATATTATATTACTTTTAAATTTAAATTTTACTTAATTTAATCAAAATGCTTTAATAAAATATAAATATTAATTACAAAACACTTAAAAATTGTATAATTTGACAATTTGCTTTAAAAATAAGTTGCATACTTTAATGCAAAATAATTACGATATTTAATAAACTTTCCTTTGCTATTCTACTGAACACACACATACAGTAGAGTCCCGTACAACGTTATGCATTATAGGAAATTGCATTATCGAAACCTGCATTATCACACAATTTATGGCAGTTTAAACCTTGGCCTATAAGTTGAAAAAAATACATATACCTCTGACAAAATTTGAGGGTGTTGCTTGCTTTATTTGCACGTTGTACAAGACTCTACTGTATACACTATTTATGTACAGAACTATTCATAATGCCAGACCTAATTTTATTTATTAAGTACTGTACATGGCAGTGTTCAGAAGTAGCCTCAGCCAAGAATAATTCACTAAACTATACAGAAATTTTAACAAAAAAACTTATACAAAAATTTTAATAATTCACTATTTGAAAGATAGTAATCACAAGTAAAAAATGGCAAAAGACAGAAGCATTCTATGTTTGAGTTTGCAAAGACAAATTCCATTTTAATAGTTTAGTGCAGATTTCTGACTCAATTTAGAGTCTTTGTGCCATCAAAGCCATGCAATTTACTAGAATTATGCTCAAGAATTATCGCATCCACCAACAAAACTGGTATTTACACTCTATACTGGAGGGATGCTTTTAGCAAGATTTATGTATGGAGGCTGATAAGAGTCTCAAAAAAAATGTTAATTCCACAGTGTGATTTTGTTAGTTCCTGAAGTATGAAAAAGAATATAATAATATATATAAAAAATACTCTTCTGTTTTCTAAAAATATTTTTATATGTAACATGTTTCAGCCTTTATTGGGAGTGTTTCTTTTATAAAACTTCTAACTCTACTCTGAGTCTTATGTGAGATGGATTATTGCCTTAACATTTGTAGGATCACAGAAAGAAGCTACATGCAATATCTGTACTTATACACATGTACACTATATAAAATATCTAAAAATTTACTCTTTATCTACAGTGTTAGCAGTTACATTCATAAAGGTACAGAGTAAATGTAGATTTGTATTTTCTAATTCAGATCCCTTTAATATTATAGTTATGCTACTGAATCAATATATTTGTTATTCTTGTTCAATTGTTTCTGTTTATTCGTCTTGTAATCTTCTAAAGTAGTTTCAACAGGCAAAAGTAAGTTGTCATCTTTTGCATTAAGAATACATTTCTGACAACCATACCTCATACATATACAGGACAGTTATCAGAAGATATTTCTTTATGCTCCTGCTTAAACTGCTTTCATTTCCTTTAGAATTTCTGTATAATTCTAGAACATTCAATATCTCCACCTAGTTTTTATTATACTAAAATTTGTTTTCATTCTGAATTCATTTTACTTGTGTTAATTTGTATTTTATTTTTTAGTGGAGATCTCTCTGAAAGTCCAAAGTAGTCTGCAGCAAGTCAGCAAAACATGTCCAAAAATATATGGCCATAACCACATTGATCAAATTAAAAAAATAGCAAACAAAAGAATGAAACTTAACAGTATCTATACTAAACAACAATGGCTATTTGAAAGCAAATGAGAGATCCTAAAAAGACACTATTGTAACTGCTCTATCCAAAGAGTGTGTGGTCTAAAAGTAATGAATGAACAAAAGGACATTGGTCATTTAATCACAAAGAGCATTCATAATGAACTCAACTCAAACTTTTTTAAATACCATAACAAAAATCTGTATTAAATAACAACTCTACTATTTTTGAACAATCGATCCATCATCAAGAGATTCCCTATCAAATTAGTTCACTTTGTAAACAAGCTCCAATAAAACAGATTTTTGTTATTAATTAAAGAACATCCTGCTGGTGATTTTGTAATAAACTTGCAAATATTCTCAAATAATTTAAAAGTTATTTTATAATTTTAATTTTTGACTTTACTTGATTATTTTTTCACTAGTTAGAATGACACAAAGATGTGTTTCAGATGTAAGTCAAAATTAAAATTAATTACAAGATTACTTAAGATGAGAAAATTACTGTTGTTGAATCAGACCAAAGATTGTGCAAGTTATGTAAGATAGAGACAAGAAAAAAGATTGTTTTAATATAGGTTAAGGCATTGTTTGTTTATGGCATAAACCAATAATTATTCACAAAAAAACATTTAATGCATAAACTTTATGCATTAAATGTTTTTTGTGAATAATTATGATTGTAACAGGAATCACAAATTAAACTTTTGTTTTACACGACAACCTTGGCTAGATCCCTTTTGTCAGTTCTAACATAATATATCTCACAACAACATAGAAATTTTAGAAGCATGTTGAAACAGATTGTATTCATGTAAGACATGGCATTTACTGAAATTTTATGTAGATAACCAATAGGTTATCTGTGTTTGAAAGAAGATGCAGATTATGCATTGGGTGAGTTATGAGGTAACAAGTTTAAATTTCAATCACAAATTAAACTTGATTTAAACTATAACTATTTTCTGTTTATTTTATTATTATTATTACTGGACAAAGAAAATTAGTCATAAAATAAAAAACAAAAAATCATTTCTATTTTTACACTTAATTTACATAATTAGGGCAGTTCATAAACACTTGTGTGAGCCCGCGGATTTTTACAGGCCTCTTAAAAATCGAAATTTTCTGTTAATTGTAAATATCCTCGGAAAAAACCCAAAGAATTTGAACTAGATTGGATTTCACCGATTGTATAACAACTAACTGGGAAAGTTTACACTTAGGTGTGAAGAATGCACCGTCATCGTCAACAAAAGTCGATGACGTGTCAGCTCTCTCACGACAAGGATAAAAGCACGAGTCCCCAAAAGCTCCGGGCAATTCGTCATAGGAAGTTATACTTGGTGATAGTGCCACCTCGACTCCCGAACCTCCAAACAGTGGACCCGATCCAGCACCAGGGAGAAGACATCGGATAGAAGATACAGAGGACTCCTACCTCTTCCATATAAACAATGCACTAACTCTCCATTACGCCGAGATATATGTAGGGGATTTAAAATTTGTAAAAGCACTCTCTCTCTCGAACTAGAAATTAGGTCAGCGACATAGCTATGAAATTAGTCGCCATATTCTGTAAATATTTTAATATAACCACATTTAACCTTAGTATTCCTGTAACTTAGATTTAGTTATTCAATAAATGCTTTGTTATTTTATTAAACCTGTCTTCTGTCTCAAAAGGACACCTGCTGACTTGCTCACCTCCCTCACCACTCGATAAAAAGCCCTCCTAAGCCCCGAGAGCAGGTTTACCCAACTCATTGTAGAGTAAGTGGTCAGTTTGGGATCAACCCGTGGCCCACTGCTAATCTCACACTTGCAATCAAATTAACAGATGCTCATTGAGTAAAGAATGAATTCCTCTACTCAATGAGCATCTGTTAATATTTCAGAGAGATTTCACAATAACCACTTCTCCGTAAAGGCTAAATATAGTAACATACATGACACATTTTCAAACATACATTTGCAAAGATAATACATAAGTGTATGCTTGTGTGTACATCACTGTAGTAAGGTATTGTCTTTGCTAATGTGCATTTAAATTGAAAGTTATTTAATTATTATATAATGATGAATTAATGGAGAAAGTTTTTATTATACTAAAATGTACAATTCTGTCTGAATAATCAAGAAATTAATATGATTATTATAGAATATTTAAACCTTGTTTGTTTATGTATATCTATATGGTAGTCTGCAGAGGAAAGCAAAATGGGGCGCTTTTCCCTCCTTGGGATAAAATAAAAAATTCAAAAAATAATAATTGTAAAAGTGATTGTGATATGTATCTTTATACCCTATGTATGCTTTACCTGTCTTAAAATCCCAAAAAATTAAATAATTAAATAAATATTTGTGAGAACCTGGGCTAAACAGAAAAATTTATTCAAAAAAAAGTAAGTGTTAAATTAATTTTTTTTGAACTCTCAACAAATATAGCATAGATACCATTCAGGAAGTGATTATACAGTGCATCCCAAAAGTATAGATAATCAACATTTTACTACTTTTCAGAATTGTTAGGAATTTAAGATAAATGAGAATGATTTCATTTGTATATTCAATTACACTGATTATTGATAATTTTAAAATTAAAAATCATATAACATTAATAACTTAACAACAAAAATATTTTTTTGGGCTGTCCCAAAAGTATAGATCAGGGATGGCCAACACATAGACCGCGTTCGACCGGTCGACTGCAAAGGTTTTGAAAGTAGCCCACGAAGCTAAAGTTGAACAATTTGCTTTCACTTAAATTGATGTTTAAAAATCTTAATTCGATAATTTATTCTTACAATAATAGACTGTCTGTGCAACATACCCACATTGTTTGTATTTATCCCGATGAACAATGCAAATGAATGTTAATGCATGTGCATATAAAAATCCTAAAATTGATTGCCCATATTCATAGTTGCCCGCAGACTATATTTTACCAAAAAAGTAGCCCCTAAAGGATAAAAGTTTGGCAACACCTGGTATAGATAATAAAACAGTTTTAAAATTTCAAGCATAAGAAACTTACAATTATGAAAATAATAATAAATAATGTCAAGTTAACACTAACTTAGTTGTCAAGTAACAATTTGAATATTGAATAAAACTTTTCAAAATGTCACGTGGAAAAGTATTTAGTATGGAAGAAATTGAAAGAATATGGAAATTAAAAGCAGAAGGCTGTTTTGTCAAGAAAATTGCTATTTTAATGAACAGGTCTAATCTTGGAATTTATAAAATTTTGGGAAAATCATCACCAATACCCTCTAAACATCAATTAGGAAGACCCAAAATTACGTCTCAAAGGAATGATAATCAAATTGTGTGCCTTGCATCATAACAGGATAAATCAGTTTGTCAAATTCTGTTTGAAAGTGAATTAAAAATATCAAAAAGCACTGTTTATCAAAGAAGTTCAACAGTTCCACATAAATTTCTGCCATGATGAAAAAACCACAACTAACAAAATAACACAAATTAGCAAGAATGCAGTGGGATGCACTGTGGAATAACCAATAACTCAATTCTTTTCAGTGATGAAAAGAAATTTAATTTAGATAGCCTAATTACTGGTATGAAATTAGCAAAAAGGAGTGATTTTTCAGGCAAAAAGGTGATGATTCTGTTATGATGTGGGGCTGCTTTGGATTTAATGGTTTATCAAATTTAGTAATTTTAAACTGATAGACAGATATCGTATTCATTGTTCATACTCGACAACTAAGTGACCAGCAAGATGCCGGGACATAAAACCAATTTAGAACTTGTGAGTGCATTCTTGCTCAAAAAATTTATGCTAATAACAGGCATTTTATGACAGTTTCAGAGCTTAAACAAAAAATCATTGAGTGCCTGTTTCAAATGGACCCAGAAATCTTACAATTGTGAGGCCTGGAAATAGAGCAAAAAAAGAAAAATGTACAATTTGTTAAGTTAAACTGTCAAGAAAACAAATTATATAAGTGTCGAGTTGGTGACACTGGACTTTGACGTCGACGCTCATAAAGAATAGCAGAAGAAACAAAATTTTAGATAAAGAAAACTAAAAAGGAAAATATTTAAAACTTAATACACAGTTTAGAAAGTAAAATGAAACTAGAAAAATATTAGAATGAGCATGGGTGTCATAGTCATCGACAAAATGTGATAAGAGTCTAAGAGATGGTGTCAGATAGATATCTCTAGTTGACCTTTCCTGCACCCTGAACAGAGCTCCATTTACACCTGGAGACAGGTGGAGACCAATTGAGAAACAAGGAGAAAAAGGTCTAGCCAATAAGCGATGAACCAAGAGTTTTTGATAAGAACTAGTTCGAAAAGGACAGAAGGGCTTCATCCTCTCCAGATCATCAGGTGCACACAACGTCCCCAGTTCTTTGTGAATCCTTTGACATTTCATGTGGTTAATTTCAACATCAACGAAGACCAACTTGCCAATGCCCTGGGGCTTCGCCAACATGAAAAGAGAAAGGAAAAAGCTTTTGAAGACAACGTGAACCAAACTCCAGACTTCTGGACATTGACCTAATTATGTAAGCACTGTCACCTAAATAAATGGTTTCTTTGTAAAATACTTGTCTCTTCCTACCTCCTTAAACTACCACCCACATACAAATTAACGTTAGTCCATCCCAACAGTAGGGAATAAACTCCCCCCTAATCGGCGACCTCACACAATTTATTTAAATCAATGCCTAATTGCATTTTTAAAGTCATTAAACATAATGGCAGTTGTATTTCATATTAAAACAATTTTCGTCAATTTATATTATAAACTATTGCTCAAAGTTTAAATTTATCTATATTTTTGGACATCATAAAACAAGTATTTTGAATTTCACACTTTATGTAACTGTCAAATATTGTAAAAAACAATTATATAATATTGTATTATGCTATAAATAAACAATAATAACCACTTGCATTAAGAAATACTTAATATTTAAAAAAAATAAGAACACATAGATTATCTATATTTTTGGGACACACTATATTTTCCACAGATCTGCTTCATTTACAAAAGTGACACATCTTCCAAATAGCTGTTCATTGGGAACTGAACACCAAATTCATGTATTGGAGTAGCAAACATGACCAAAAATGGGCATTAGAATTGAGGGAGAGGACCCCCAAATAAAAAGGAAAATGAATGATGACAGCAGAGGGTTTTTGTCAATCCTATCTTGGTGAAAGGTGATCTCGCTGCACTCTGCCACCCATCCCAGTTATCGCTGTTCATTGTCAGCACCAATCTACCTGTTATCCAACTGGCCCAGCACCAATATAACTGCTATTCTGACAGCCCAGCACCCATCTACTTGTTATCCAGATTGTCAAGTGCCAATCCACCATCTCAAGACTTAGACTCAAGAATCAAGGTATTTATCAACATGTGCCCAATTTTGTAAACTCTCTCATGACTGAATAGACTATCCCATCATGATCTGCGGCTGTAAACTGTAACATTGTATGGTCTTTTGGTTAAATAAATGGGTATTAGATTTGTTAAATGTGTAGCGGAGTGCATTATTTCTGGCACACTCTCTAGACCTCCTCCATCCTAAATCCAACCACTTACATATATGATTGCTTGCATTAGCAAAACAAAACTAACGGTCACAATGGTGTCAATCCTAATGCTGATGCAGGGCTGATCCTTTAGTCACATATTTATTGATGACATTATTGGTTTTCGAGCTTTTTCCCCTAGAAAATTTTCTGTAGACATGTGTATCTATAATAATTTGTTAACAGAAATGAAACAGAAAAAACAATATTTTAATGCTTGAGATGGTAACTTCTAAACTGCATATTGGTAATTAATCTTGCTTTCAACTACTGCCCCTGAAGCATTAGCGTATATGATAGGGCACATATACAAAGGTCTCATTTTTATTCTTGCAATTTTCTGTGAGGTATTTGTCGCTGCAGTTTATCTGCACAAATTTATTGTAAATGAATGCACTGAAATGATGAAATTTAATGAGTATTATTATTACTATGTATATCCTGAAATTAAGGCTCTCAAATTCAAATATGGCAATATCTTGGACCTAAATCAAACTCTTATTATTAAGTTTTAGTTTCACACAATAGATGATGATTTCCAATTACAAAGAGTTTGAATGGCATCAAATATATATGAAACAATGTTTACTTAAATTCTAATGTTATCACTTTGAAAAAAATAGGATTCTAGTTTAGAGATTAGTAGTATAACTGATGATAAAGTGGACGTTAATAATTAGTGTAATGGCATTTTTGTTCACTTTTATCATAATCATTTATTTATAATGTTTTGTTTTGAATATTCATGTGATATGATTTTATAATTTTGTATTATCCTATCAATTTATTAATAAAAAGTTAATAATTATATGCCTTAAAGATTAAAAAAGATCACAACCATATTCAAAATCACAACAATTAATGAAGAGCATATAAAAGAAAAAAATTAGATAGATGAAGATATACCATCACATTTATAAAAAGATTACAGATATAATTCTGTGGTTAATATTTAGACTATAAATTATCAATTTTTATACATTTGGTTATTTATGTTTATATCAATTTCCTACATTTCTATAAACTGAATTAAATTTAAAATAAATAATCATATAAATCATTAAAATAAAAATTATATACTTACTCCAATCATTAACTGTCGAAGCTGAAAATATAAAATAAGAAAACGATCAGTTATTTTAATCAGTTATAAGATAAATTTACATAAAACCAAAATTATAATTGTAAGAACATTACTTGTATTTTTAACATTAAAACTAAATAACATTTTGTTACATTTTACTACTTATTACTAAATTATTCAAAGGATAATTCCACATTATTTTTATAACTGTTTATAAAATATACAATTTAAATCTTACATATTTTTTTTCAAGTGCATCAAAACTTCCTTTGATCCAACTGATAAGCTGAGAAGCACCATGGCATCCACTATTTTCACTTAAAATTTTTAAACGTAAATCTAAATGAATAAAATAAGTAAATAAATATATTTAATACTTATTAAATAATTATAAATAGTTAATCATCTTTAAAGTTTTTAAAGTGCAATGTATAATAATATATTTAAAAGCGCACAATCGTTTTCAAATGTTTTCATAAATCAAGAATATTTGAGCCTCTACAGTACAAAAAGTACACCAGTGAATCAGATTAATATTCATATTGTAATTTAGTACAGATAACCAGTGGAAAAATTCAGAAAATTTATAAAGGAAGAATTATAATAAATTTATATTTTTGTAACAGATATAAACAGATTAACAGATCACAAGATTTATTAATGAATAGTAACCAAAAATAATTGATTTTTTTTCTCCTTGGGGAGTCATACAGTTTTACTGTTGCAGATTAATAACTGGATAAATTATATAAGGTTGTCAATCAAGAAATCAATTTCAGGATGAGAAGCAGGGTGAGGGGAGATATGTGGAGTAAAGTTTAAAAATGTACAGTATTTTCACAATTGACTACCACCTCCGTACACCAATAACACTATGCAAAGTTCAGATAGTTCATATTTTCAGTCCTTGTCCGTTGAGAAGACACCTTACAACAAATCGACGAGTTGTTGGCTAGAAGTAACCTTCTTCCAGCTGTTGAAGAACAGACAGAAAGACGAATCCAGACTTGACTCGAACTTTAATGCACACTTGAAGATCTACGACAAACTTGATGTCAACCTGAAGCTCTGAAGAGAACTTTATGCCAACCTGAAGTTCCAAACCGAACTTGAATTTCTCGCTTTCACATTGACCTTATATAGCTGTGGACAGTGGGCTGGCCGACCAATCAGTGAATACACTGGTCATAGCTTTATCAGAGATCTGCCACATGGCATGATTGTTCGCCAACCGTCTGTAACTTGAGATGCATGCACCACAAATTCGAAATCTCACCGACTGTTTCTTCAACGGTGTCCATTACAAGTTTCAATCAACATATCATGTTTTTACATGATAACACTGTGACATGTGATAATAGTAGACACTGAGACAAGTCAATTTTATGATTGAATACATTTATTATAAAAAAGTCAAAGGCTTAAAAGTTGCTTAAAGTGGTATGTATGTAAACCTCCAGGCATAACCAACACCAAATTGCACCTTGACCTAGTTAGGCAACCCCACACTGCTGACCTTTGTTGTGTTCCTTTTTTCTCCGGTCAGTTGTGCGTTAGCTGTTGTAATAAAGTTAATTATATACGTTAACAAATAATCGTTTATTTTATGGACATTACAATTTTATGATTGAATACATTTATTATGAAAAAGTCAAAGGCTTAAAAGTTGCTTAAAGACAAAGTTTGCCCTCAGGATGGCATTTTGTTTTATAAGTCCTGAGTAGTGGTGTCAGTTTGTTGGTTACATTCACTCAATAATTTGTGTGGGGGCCGAGGAGGGGGGAGAAATTTAAAAACTTTCGACGAACGTTAATAGTTGATACGTACCGTCATCGTCTCCCTTGCCGTTTGGATTGCCGAGCGGTAACAATCAACGCCATGTGGAAGCACTTGAGTCAGAGATAGATGCTTCGTTTATAAACAACACAACCGTTTATTAAACACGAAAGAAGCTTACAAGATTACTGCAATCTTGGAAGTTCTACGTCGGCTGCGGTCGCTGGGTCTTCCTCTCCTGTGGTTCCACNATGGCATTTTGTTTTATAAGTCCTGAGTAGTGGTGTCAGTTTGTTGGTTACATTCACTCAATAATTTGTTTGCCCTGAGGCAGTGATGAATGGAGAATTAAAGATGAAGTCAGCAATAGGAGAGCAAGCACACAAGAAGAGACAAATCTTTGTACCACCAAGTTTTAGGAGAAGTAATCTGTTTGTGTCCTTAAAATCTGGGTTTTTAAAAGGATTTGTTTCCAAATTATGCATGCTAATTGGTCCCAATTTTTCTCATCATTATCTGCATAGTCCCTTCTCTGTATCCAGGTGAAATTGAACCAGATCAAGTTACCAGAAAGGTTGATCTTTGGTATTCAACTTGACACCACATCATGACACTGATCAAGTGATGTTGGTGAACTGAGACTTTCATTTAGATTTTAGCCTGTTGTTTTCCCCAACACTAGGAATTTTAGTTACTTTCATGTGACATTTTCTTTCATCAAAAATTACTTCATTTTTCTGTTTTGTCTTAATTTTGTCATCTCTACAAGAACTAGAGTCAAAGTTCATCTCTTCACTATAACACTTAAAATTCCAACACAAGCTCAGGTCTCACTCAAGACTTCACAATTATTTTTATATAATAAAATGTCTTATTTTACATTTAATAATTCAGCAATTCTGAAATTTTTTCATCATCATTAATAGCATTTGCTATTAATGATCATTAGTATGCAAAATCATTAATAGCAAATGCTATAAATGTGGTGAAATGACACACTGTCATACATAACTTTTATATCCTGACATATCCTGACATTAAATAACATTGGTATCAAATGATAACAATGAATTAATGGAAAAAATTTTCTTGTGCTGAAACATGCAAGACCAATTAATATTTATCCAAACTATATTCTGAATAATCCTGAAATTAATATGTTTATTATAGGATATTTGAACTTAGTTGTTTATGTATATCTACAATGATTTGTTAACAGCTATGAAACAGAAAAAACAATGTTTTAATGTGTGAGTCAACTTCTAAACTGCATATCAATAATTATCTTACTTTCAGCAGCCACCTTGGAGGAACAAAGTATTCAATTGGCTGGTTATATAAAGATTTTAATTTCAGTCTCAAAGTTTCCATAGGATATACATTATAAAAGATTATCCACACAAATAATTCACACAAATAAAACATTTGGAAAGTGACAGTAATTTATAACAACAAATTATAACCTTTTTCTCACAATTATATATGATAATTACGCAACAACTTGACTTTATTAAACAAAAACATACTAGAATATGCAAAATACTTTATCTTTTAGATTATGTGTACACACTCAAACTGTTGAAACACTCAATTGTACTATCACTTTGACAGCTTTTCCTTTTTCGTCAGACTTATTACACCATCAGTCAGAAAGAGGACAAACTTTAGAAAATCATATCTTTATTTCCCTGAGGAGTATGCATTTCGTAAGTCTCTTTTCAATACCATGTGATATAACTGTTTAGGGAATAGGGAATAATGCATACAAGTTAGCATAAAAACTTTGCAATGTTACAAAATATGTAAAAGATTTTGAAACTTACACAATTATGAGAAGGATGAATACAATATGGATGATGATTATTGATTAACTGGTATTTGCTAAGACAATAATTAAGATGGAAATGATTTATAAAATCAAAAATGTTAAACATAGATGTAAAAAAAGGTTTTGAACCATTGTATTTGCTGTAAGTTCAAAACCTATTTTACATTAGCAAATGCCATTTCATAAAATATTCCCAGCTTTTCAACTGTAACAGCTATGACTGTCTGATAGTTTGTTTCAGTTGAAAATGGTGATGCAAAAACAAACCAAGAGCCTGACATAAGGATGGCAACTTGTTGCCAGTTAATTCAGTTACTGTTGAACCAAGGAGGTACTGTACACTTCAGTTTTAGATCTATTTGCTGCTGTCGCCATATTTATTATTTAATAACTTTACCGAAATGAACAAAAATGTATTATGTGATTGCTTGAGCAGTTTCTGGATTATATAGTCTATGCATCTGATGATATCAGCAGTCCTTCAGCAGCATGCCTGAACTTGTCCATACAAGCCAAATAGCCAATATGTGCTGATGTAAGCAGTATGAGTCACTGAGTCAACCTCAACCAGAAACGGAAAAACATTTGCAAGACTTGATGATGTCAGCAAAATAAAGATCATGAGTCATGACAGAAATTAATTCTGTGGGAATATCATGTAACTATATATATATATTTCAGTTTATGGCACCTGATGTCACCTTCCAACCTCCAGGAACTCTCTCCATCTCTATCCATACACCATTCCTCTTTAATCCCATTTTCACTACATGCTAACTTTACTCCGTTGTACCAGGTTTGCCTGGGTCTTCCTCTCTTTCTTTTTCTGTGGAATGTATTCCATTGACATTTTCGGGAGTCTCTCATCAATCATTCTTTTCATGTGTCCAAACCAAATAAGTTGTTTCATCTTTATTTCTTCCAAGACTGTCTCCTTCAATCCCATTAGGTCTTTGATTCTCTCATTAGTTATTCTTTCTCTTTTTGATATTCTGCACAATCTTCTCAATGCATCCATTTCAACCGTTGTTACTTTTTTCTCTTCTCTTCCCCAGTCATTCTTCATGCCTCCACCCCACATAACAGAATGCTTTTGACAATTACATTATATATTCTTCTTTTTTCTTGATCTAGTCATTTCTTCACTCCACCATATTCCATTTAATCTTTTTACTGCTCTCTTACCTTGTGCTAATCTTTTATTAATTTCTGATGTATCTCTTCCATCTTGATGAATTTGTATTCCAAGATAATTGTAATGCTCACATCCCTCAATCTTTTCTCCTTTATCCAGTTCCATGTCTGTTTTAGCCCCTCCTATGCATAAATATTTTGTTTTAGTCGTATTTAAATATAAACCTCCTTTAAAATAGTTCTCGTTTATTTTTCTTGTCACGTATTCCAGATCATCTTTACCTTCTGCCATTACCACATGATCATCTGCAAATTGCAATGCAAACATTGGTTTACCATTAATATCTATTCCCATATTACAACATTTCTTTTTCCATATTTTCAATACTCCTTCTACATAGATTTTAAATAGAGTTGGTGAGATACAGCACCCGTCCTTTTGATACCGTAAATCCTTCTGATATTTTTTTCCAATTTTTATTTTTGTTATGGATTCTCTATACCAGTGATGGGCAAACTTTTTAAAGAGCGGGCCAAAGGAAAAGAAGAAAACTTTAGCCAGGCCAATATAATGGTAACCTAGCGCTGCATCTGAAAATCCAGGTGGCGCTATAAAAACATGTGCAGGCCGTCTGCCATATTTCTTTTTCTCTCTTTCGGCTACGCTACGCACGACGAGTGGATGTTCTGTACCGAAGCATACTTGTAACCGATCGAGCTTTTACTCAATAAGTGTAAAACAAAATTTTGTACATGATTGTAAATAAACTTTCATGGTGAGATATAAAGCTTCGGTTATTTTATATAATCAACGAACACTCAAGTTAAGTGGTGCATCAACCACCACAGCCTGTATTCTTTTTTACTCATCAGATTAGGAATAATGTCGCGCGGGCCGCATCTGGCCCGCGGGCCGTAGTTTGCCCATCACTGCTCTATACAATTCATTAACTACTTTAATAAGTACATTATTAATATTTATCTCTTTTAATGTCTCCCATAATTTTGATGTTGGGACATTATCATATGTTTTCTTTAAGTCTATAAACAAAAAATGAGTTTCCTGTCCTGTTGCTAATGTGAGCCCGCGGATTTTTGCGGGTCTTTTAAAAGTTTAAATTTTCTTGTTAATTAACTTCGGAAAAAAACCCAAAGATTTTGTACTAGATCGGATTTCTCCGATTGTATCATAACTCGCTAAGGAAGTTTACAGTTAGGTGTGAAAAATGCACCGTCATCGTCAACAAGAATCGATGACGTGTCAGCTCTCACACGAAAAAGAATAAAAGCTCGAATCTCCGTAACTTCAGGGCAATTCGTCATAGGAAGTTGTACTTAGTAATAGTGTCACCGAAACTCCCGAGCCTCCATTCAGCGGACCCGATCCTGCTATAGAGAGAGGACCTCGAATAGAAGACACGGAAGACACCACACCCTGAACGTTTGCCAATTCGCCCTGCCACCGACAGGTATTTTGGGGTATATAGGATTTGTAAGCGCTCTCTCTCGAACTCGAAAATTCGTGCTCGAATTTATGTAAATAGTAGAGATAACCACTTTTAACCTCTTGTAGTGCTTAGTTGAGTATATAATAAATGCTTGTTTAGTTTTAAACCTGTTTCTTGTCATTTAAGGATGCCTATCAACTTGCTCACCTCCCTCCCCACTCGAACTGCCCTCCTAGCCATCCGACGATGGCGAGATCGGGTTTTATCAACCTGTTGCCGAGTAAGTGGTCAGTGGGAGATTGATCCCTGACCCACGGTTTATCTCACACTAATCTTTTTTCCATAATTTGTTTTATACAGAAAATATTGCCCATACATGATCTTCCTGTTCTGAATCCACTCTGCTCTTCTTTTTCTTTTGTTTGATATTCTTCTTCGAGAATAACTAAATGTTGCTGTTACTGTAATTCCTCGATACTTCTTACATTTTTGTTTGTCTCCTTTTTTATAGACAGATGTCAAAAAGCCAATTTTCCATTCTTTTGGGATGTCTTCTCCATTAAGACACCTTTCGAATAATTTCTTGTCAATTTAAATAATTTTTCTGTTCCATTTTTTATCAGTTCTGCCAGTATTCCTTCAGAACCACTAACTCTATTATTCTTCAGTTTTTTACATGCTTGTTTAATCTGTTTTGTCTCTAAATGAATTGTTATATCCCTTTCTATGTTTGTATCTTCTGTCATAAATTGAATTCTATCTTCTGTTAATAGATTTTTATAATATTCTTTGCATTGTTTAACTGAGATAAACTGTCCTTTATTATTATTATTTTCATTTCTAACTTTTTTAGGAATTTCCATGCTTTAGTGCATTTTCTTCTTCCTACGTGGTCTGTTCAAAAAGTATCGGACCTTTTTTTTTCTGCGTAAACCAATGATGCGCGAGAGGCCTCCTTCGGTGGAGTTGTGGAGGGGACAGTCATGCACAGCCCTGAATTTTTTCCCGCCTGCAGGAAGCGTCAGTCGTTGGCAATCGGCCTATGAGTGAGGTCATGTAGTGTGCTCTTGTCGATTCCACTAAGCTGGAAAATGACTGAACAACGTGAGCAGCGATATTACATCAAATTTTGCCAAAAACCTTGGCGATACCCAAGTGTAAACCATTCGCAAGATTCAGCAGGCTTTCGGGGACGATCCTCGAGGCCAAAAAAAGCGCGGCAGGTCCGCAGCAATATCAAAGGTCATGTTGACAGTTTTTTCGACTCTCGTGGGGTGGTGTGTCGTGAGTACGCACCACAAGGCCAAACCATCGCAAAGGAGTACTACCAGGAGGTCCTTCGTCGTCTTTCCGATACAGTGCGATGCAAACGACCAGATCTGTGGTCGATCAAAACTTGGCAGCTCCATCGTGATAACGCATCCGCCCATTCTGCGCATCTGATTCGGGCCTTCGTCACCAAACACGATACTCCTGTGGTTCGTCACGCTCCGTACTCTCCCCACATGGCTCCGTGTGACCTTTGGCTATTTCCCAAGCTGAAAATGCCGCTGAAAGGAACCCGAATTTAGTCGAGAGAAGACATCGTGCGGAATCCGACGGACTGGCTGATGGCCATTCCAAAAGATGCTTTCCAGCAGTGTTTCCAGCAATGGCAGGAATGCTGGGAGAAGTGTATACATTACCAAGGAGACTACTTTGAAGGGAATTAGGGTTTTGTACCTCAAAGTCAATAAATTTATTTTTGCCGACCAAAGGTCCGATACTTTTTGAACACACCACATATATATGTTTCTATTTCTCTACAATTTCTATCCCAACCTAATCTTTTCTTTTCCAGAATTTTTTGCTGATTTTCTAAGTTCTTTATATCTCATTCTATCCTCCTCTTTTTTTTTAGTGTTCATCCATTTTAAGTAAGTTATTTTTTTTGTTGTATCGTGTTTTCTACCTCTTTGACCACCAAAATTTTTTAAAAGTTTTTTCATGTTCTTTGATTTGCCCTAGAGCTTCATTTGCTGCTTCATGTAGTGCTGTTTTTATATTTTCATATAATTCTATAGTATTATCATATTCTTTTTTCTTCCAATTTTTGATCTAATCTTGTCTGAAACTAATGTGTGATTAATTTAATGGTTTATTTATTGAGATGACCAACTACAGTTTAACAAACTGTTGCACTAAAATGGATACATTGTGGTTGAAGCTTGTGATTCCCATATGCTTATCCTTACTTTTGGAACCTATAAAACTTCAGTGACATTGAGCTACCAGTAAATATTCACCAATGGAGTAGATTTTTGGCATGAATGTTTTCTATATGTATTGGAACAGAAATAGAGGGTAGGAGGTTTACATTTATAAATTGTGAAAATAAGTTCCACCCTAACAATACATGAAGTTATGCCATAGTTAGGAAATACAAATTAAAAAGCCATAATTATTTTTCTGCAAAAAAAAATAATAAACAACCAACTATATTTTTTCAGTAACTTACACTTAAGAATTAAGATTGATACATTTCCCCAATAATTGAAGCAGTTTACATCATCACAGACAGACATGTTAAACAACAAGATTGCCAATCAAAAACATATTTTAATGAACTGAGATGTATTATGGCTTCAACCTAAATATAAAACATCTCCGTAGAACATGGAGAGAAAGTTATCTTTTTCTAAAATTATAATAACAATATTGAGCTGTTGACTAGACATTATTACAAATAAGTAAACAGTAGCAATTCTAATTCCTAAAGATAGAAAATTAACTAACACAAATTAAAGAAAACTGTAAGCTTAGTTAATATTATTTCCCGAGAAGAAAACATTAAAAATTCTTTCTCTATGCCCCAGATTTGGTCTAGGCCTCCAACTCCAAATGATGTTTTAAGTTCAGATTCAAAGATGACATTTCATAACAGCAGCAGAAAAATCTGTTTTCATGATCTTGTATAAGAAATGGAAGCTAGAAACCAGATTTTTCTCAAAATAAACCAGTCTTCAGGTTGGCAATGCAGATGTTAACAGAGCTTTCAACTGTGAAGAATACTGAAAAACATTATGTTGGATTCATAATTAGTATAGAAAATGCATCTGATATAAAATTTATGAGGAAAGTGCCAAGGAACTTGTGCATTTGTATGGCCTAACTGTGACAATATTTCAGTGGTTCAGAAGAAAATTTCTGAACCAGGAAAAGAAAGATGCAAAAATTTCTTTTTTGGATCTATTTAAATATAGATCCAAACAGCTTATTTTCTGTGTATCATAAATTTGGTGAACCTACTTACATCATTCCTTCTATAGCTTTCAACCATCCAGGTATAAATACTCTATCATCATAATACTGATACACAGGGAATTCTTATATCCTTTCAACCAATTGCTTGTAGATGAGGGACTTTCCCTTCTTAAATCAGCAGTTTGCAATGCTAGATATTCTTTGGCCAAGTTCAAATATCTAGTCAACCGGGTCAAAGGCATGTTATTTCCACTTTATATCATAAGAAGGATTTGGCTTTCATAACACTGGCCATTCCATACTTAAGTCCTCCTTCATTATGTATTTGTTAAGTTTTCAAAAACGTTGGCTATATTTTGCCATTAGCACACCAAACCACATTGCGTAGGATGCTTTGTAATAATAGAGATGAAGTTACAATCTATGAAAACTCTGGAGTATATGCTATACCCTTACAAAAACACTAACTGGGTATATATTAGAGCCACTATTAGAATGCTCCATCTCCTCAGAACATTGTGATAACATTGTACGTGGCAAATGTACAGTACAACAGAACTAAAAAAGTAACAGAGTGTAACTTTGAGCCACTTTGATCACAAACTTCCCTTCTGAAATGCTGTGGGGATCAAAAAATGTTATTCTTATGGGAATCTCTTTATGAAGTATGTTAGACATATCAAAATTATGAATATTTAACCTCCCAAGGTTGTAAACCACATGGTTTGCAATAAAACATCTCACAGCATCATTAGCACCCTCACATGTTTATTATTTGTTTATTGACTATTTAATTTGTTATTAATTATATATTTTATATTTTAATCCAATTTTATTTTTATGTAATTTATATTCCATGCATGTGTGGGACAAGGAATTTAAAAAAATGTTAGTTCCTATTCAGATTCCATCACTTGAATTTAAATGTTGTGTTCTCTATGAACAATTTGCCTGAAGAGAACAGCTGTATACTGTTGAAAGTAATAAATTCTTTTTGTGTAACACCAACAGACAGTTTGGTACATCATATTTTCTAATAGTGCAGTAAGACACACTTAACACGGGAACATGTTCCTAGATGACAAAGCACTAAATGAAACAGTGTTAATCGAGGTCATTTTAACACAGAGTAAATAGAGAAAGGAAAACAGGCAACCATAATAAACAAATTTTACTTTAATTTTAAGTCATTTTCATATTAATTTGCATAAAAATAAATGTTAAATAAACAAACATATGCACACAGAAATGTAAAGTTCATTTTTTGTGATGAAGGTCCTGGTTTTTCTGAAATTCTTGTGTTTTCAGATAAAGTCGTGTAGTTTCCTTTGTCACTTTTCCCCCCTTAAGGAAATGTCAATAGCAGAAGATCACATCCAAAACACGTTGTCTTGCTTTTGCACTCCTTTCAAAATCTGGATTGTTCGCTACAATTTGATCAATGATTTCGGTAATCATTACCAAACTTTTACTGAGGAAATCTGTAAAGAAATTTTTAGGATTCTTTGTTTTCAGAATCAATGTTTTCCAGTTCTACACAAATTCCTTGTTCTGCCAGTTCTTAAAGGTTGTCAGTGGCAAGGCTCTCGTCAGAAACCTGCAGTAACTCCTCAATATCCTGCTTGTCTACATCTCCTAGTCCCGCTGTATTGATTAGGTTGACAATTTGGTCAAATTAACGATACAGAGATAGGTTTTTCTTATTGAGAGTTCTTGGATACCTTCAGCCATAACTTCTTCCACACTTTGTTCATGCATTTATTAGTTATTTCTTGCCAAGAGAAGTCAATATTGCCTATGGCATCCATGATATTATATTTTTTTCCAAAGTTTAAGGAAAGTATGGCACTACGACGAATTGCCACCTTTTGCTGATTAGTTTGTGTTCATAAATAATCATATTATATATGAATCAATGAAATGCCGCCATAATTTAAATTGGTGTAAATTTTGAGCTTTTTTTAAGCTTCAAGCAGGCCGCATTATATTGAATCAACATTAATCGAGGCAGCATTAAGTGGGGTCTTACTGTATTTGGCATGTATAATTATTTAAATTTTATTACAAACACTTTATTGATGATTTATTACATAAAAACTGTAGAAAATCAAAACTAAATAAATTTTTTACCACTTCATACTGTAAAGAATGTATTGTTTAATTTTCTACTTTTATTGTTTTTTTTCAGTTATTGTAATCATCAATTATGATGATCATAACAAATGGCATCCACTGTAATTAAAACTTTATTTTAAGCATTAGGCCTATCATCAAGTTAATGCTGTAACTTATCCTCTTAACAAAATTATAATCAATTGCAATAAATGGAAAACTATTCTTAAAATAGATTGGAACCATTAATATAACTTCAGATAAAAATCATTTACATGAAAATAAAGTATCTAATAATTTCAACATTTAAAATGATAAATTAATTTTCTAAATTAGACAGGAAAATTTAATTGCTAAGTGCAGCTACATTTTAAAAGAATACAAAAAAGAATAGATGAGAAAAATGTCTAATATTAAAAAAAAAAACACTTTAAACAGAAAATAATAAAACTAAAAGTAACTATTTTGATAATTAATAAATATGATATTTATTAGTTCATCAGTATATTGGCAAAACTGTTTCTTTTGGTGTAGTTCAGCAATTTAATAATACTACTTTAATGTTTTCTTTAATTTTTGTATTTTATTATTATTATTTTTTGTTATATTTGCACACAGAATTTGGTTAAGCTGTTTGATTTTAATACATATGATTTGATATCTGTTATGATTTATGTAAAGAACTTTTAAAATTCATGAAGGTTATCTGAGAATGATAAAATGCATAGCATGAACTGAAGAATTTACATGGTGGCCCAGAATATTAAAACATATTGAAACTGTTGTAACATAATGTCAACTATGCAATCAAGAAAGAAAGAACAGACATGAATGCTAATGTCTTATCAACCCATTTTCTACCAAGGTTAATGCTTCCCTTATAAACCATGGTAGAAAATCATGAACTTGCTCCTACTAGAAATAAAGTGGTATCTATTAATTAGAGGTACCCAGAGTTAGCACTTTTGAAAAGTCTAAAATGAAAAAATAATTTTTTAACTGAAATCCATCTTCAGACATCACAGTATTACAGAAATCATATATAGTAACAACAGCACACATCTTGAAACAAATTTACATCTACTTTTACAAACTTTTTGAATGAATAGGTATTTCAACACACATCAAATCCAAATTCTTTCAAAATAATGAATATGTCAAAGCAGTGGTAAAATTATAAAATGAAGTTTAAAGAGAAGAAACAATAGTTACAAGGCAATACAAAGTTATAGAGTAATGCCAATGATAAACAGATTCTCACTAGCAGAACTGATAATGAGCCATAAAATAAGAATGTCCATCTCAATAATTAAATTGAAGTTATATCTGAGAACATCTGACATTAACAGCTTATGGAAGAAGGAAACAGAAGAATTTTTAAACAGAAATTGAATTATGACTGACAATATGGAGTAAAAGATCTTAGAATTATATCTTGGAACAAATTTCAAAAAAGAATATATAAAGTATAACCATTTTTGGAATATGCATTTTTTTGGTGGAACTGATTCATAATTCAAACCATGGTACAGTACTTCATTCTAATAGAATGAGTGCAATTTTGAAATGCTATTCGAAATAAATGATGAAGAAAAAGAACAAGAAAATAACCACAACAAGCATAATGAAAATAAAATTAATGTAAAAATAAAATTTAGCAATAATAACCAATACAGTAAAACAATTTTGTCAATTTTCTGGAATAAAAATGTATTTTTTTATGCAGAATTGCTAATTTCCAATTTGANATATATATAATTATAATAAAGTTACAATAAATTAAGTTAATATATAATTATATATACAGTACCTAATTTATATATAATTTATATATAATTTTATGTACAGACGATACTAAACTCAATTTACCCGCCTAAACTGTCCGTAGCGTGGCGCTGGACGGCGGAAAGTAGTTCGGCTGCCCGATGACGTTATACATAATTATAGGAGTTTTTTTTTTTACCGTTGTTTACGGATACCGCCACAATTTTTTCGCCGTCTTATAGAATTGTAATTAAAAGAACCCGTCTTATAGGGGGATCTACTGTACTTACATGTTTTTGTTTTTTTTTAATGTGTCTTTAGCCCATTTAAATATCTATAAACACAATATTTTCTACATAGAAATTTCTAGTATGGATTTTTTATTTACCGAATTACTGGTGAAATTTACCGGTAAGTTTACCGAATGTGTTTTTGCCAATTTATCGGTTAACCGGTAAATCGGTAAACCGGTATACAATCCCTACTTGTAACATATAGTTAGAGACCTTTTTCTAAAACAAATTACTGCTAGTATGCATAGAGGATGACTAAGAAATAAAGTTACCTTTTAGGAAAAATGTAACAATAGCTAAAAAAAAAAAAAACAGTATTTAATACTATTATTTATTTTTTCTTTATAAATGCATGTACTTATAACGAAAAAATAGATAAATAGTAGTATTGTAGCATTTGTATTATTTTCCAAATGTTTTATTTATCTCAATTTGTACTTTCCTACCTTTTGTTTAAGATTTGTTTAGTGTCAGTTGTCAAATGGTATCCTTTTAGAGACCACATGTTCTACCTTTCTCTTTCAAAATGTCATTAATGTTTTTCTGTACTTTATTTTTTGGCAAGAAATTTATACTTTATTTTTTGGCAATATCAATTTTGCAATATTTTTCATTGATATTGATTGTTTCCATTATAGGATTGTCTGTAAATTATATAATGCAATTTTTAAACTTTTTAACTACTATCCCAGCCTCTATAATGCCATCACACATACCCATCCCCAAAAGTACGTAATGCATATTCTTGATCAACTCTTTTAATTGTACTAAGGAAAAATACAGGATACTAAACAAACATTACATTATTATATTAATTACACGTGTAATGTATAAAGTGATGACAAGCATTATGGTGTAGTAATCGCTTGTCATTTCTGTATATAAAATTAAATTGTCAGTTATGAAGCCTTTGTTTATAAGCTTCTAGAATATTCCATCACCCGTTATTGCCTGGAGGGACAATAAACCCAGAGGGGAAGCAAGAGAGAGTATATAGTGACTCATGGTTGAGAGAGTATTTCTTTTATTTTCAGTGCTATTATGGGAAGAACGTGAAGGTGACCAGCAATGAGACTGTGCAAAGGAAAAGTTATGAAAGCCTATGGAATAATGGACTCTGCTCCAAACAATGAAGTTTTCCTGACCAGGAGAAAACTGCAACATGAATTGAGTAAACACTCACATACTAGCACCTCCTCTCCCTTGTATTTTTAATTGTTTATTGATGGTAGGATTGTCATGTAAGAAAATTCGTGGATTAGACTAATATGTAATACATAATATAAAAAGACAAAATGTCTGAGTGTAACAAGAACCTAAAGCATTGTAATATTTGAATACCCTCTGAATATTGTGTATGTTCAACTTAACGTTAACTCAACTTTGTGTTGAGAAAATAAAAACTTACAATGGTTTGATATGTAACATTTTAGAAACAAAAATGAATCACTCTGTTAACCAAGGGTTGAGAAACTCTAGTATTAATTAATGTAAATTTCTGTAAATATCTCCATTCCCTCGTAACATATTATTACCTGCATACCCACCCATCCAAATCTGTATTATTTAAGTTATGTACAGTACTGTATAACCCCTATCAATAAAACTATCATTTTCAAATTAGATTAATTTTTACTGAAGTTTGTTTTCACTTTACTAAATGTACCATACATTAATGTATTACAAATATTAACAATTTAAAAATTATAGATTTAGGTTTGATTATTATTAAATGTGTAAACAGTAAATTTCATTTAAAGTTAAACTCACCTTCAATACTTCTATTGCCAAAAGCACTTTCCGGAAATATTGCTCGTAAATAAGTAATACTAGATACTGTAAGTGCAATCAGCTTCTTTACAAATACAGTTGATTGAGTTTCAGTTTGAATTTCATTAGGAAATGTAGCAGTCCACTGAAATAGAGTATTAATTTACTATGATTAAATCATTATTTTAAAGAGATTCACAGATAGGTTAGGCTAGGTTAGATTAGTGTGCAGTATACAGCGCAGCATAACTAGGGGAGAGTGGTCCACCACAGATGACACTTTTGGTCTACTGCAACAAAAATAAAATTTTTGTTAATCAGGGTACTAGAAAGATATAAGACACACACACAGTTTTGTTTTTCCATAAAAACACTGCTTATTGTCAAAAATTTCCAACAACAATAAGGACTTTGTACCATTGAAAACTGCCTTATTGACCATAATACCTATTTAAGCACCTAGTTTTGCTTAATTAATAAGAACACTGGTAACAGTCCATGTCCTAATTTTTTCTGAGGTTTTTCTCTCATATGGCTATACACTGTTTTCACTTTCTATGTTTAATATGTACAGTAGACTCTTGCTAAAGTGGCCATTCCTTGCATGAAGGAATGCTGGATTATTGAAAGTGCCAGATTACTGAGCTATAAAAGATATGTTTAATTTTTTATTAATTAAACTTAATATCTCTAGTACACATGTCTAAAAAACAATAAGAGACAAGTATTTGTGCACAGTAAAAAAAATTTAAAATATTATACAGCACAATTGAAACGTTACATCTTCTACTCAGTGTAATCACTTCAAAAAATGTCACAAACTTTTATTTGCTTTACTAAAGATGCTCGTCCATGGCATGCTTTGTTACAGAATCACTTTACAGGCATTACATCGGTACTGCATGTGTCTGGTTGTTGTATTGTGCTGTAAGAAAATGTTGGTTTTGGTGCTAGCAATGTGAGAAATCTTCATTCCCTCTGCTTGTGATGTCTTCTTCCTCATCACTTTAATCCTGCAAACTTTTTATTTTGTCATCTGTTAAAGCCTGGTCTAATTCATAATATTCCTCATTTAACCAATTAGTAATGTCCTCTTCATCAACTTCTTCTCCTAGAAGCTTGTGGAACATATCAATGAACACAGCATCTGGAAATGATTCTGAATTGACTGACTCACTATCACTTGATGCGGACTCCAACTCAGTGTCAATTGAAGGTCATGTTTTTTTCCAACACTTCACTATTGTAGCACTTTCAACAATGTCCTATGCTTCTGTTGTTTAGAAAACAACATTATGCATGTTGATCACTTTCCACACCTTTGGCAAAGCTTCGGTAGAATCATTTTCACATTCATCCAATAGGGAGACAAGAATTGCATGTTGATAGCAACGCTTAACTGATTCCAAAATTCCCTGATCCATAGGTTAGATTAAGCTGCTACATTTGATGGAATAATGTTTGAAAAAAAGGTATTCATGTAACCAGCTACTCCTGAAGCTTGTTGGCATCCTGAGAAAAAGCAAAGAAATCATACCCAGCCATTTCATTCATTAGAAAAGATCTGACAAATCTGAATCTGTCCTCAATAAGAATCCTATTATACAAAGTTTGTTCCAAAGGTTGAAAATATCACAAGCTATTGTGGGACAGATCATTCATGAGAATCTTGAGATTGAGCACAGGCACAAAGTATACGGAGATTATTTCAAGTTGACTGTGTCAAAGAACACTTTACCAATGCAAGAAAGTTGTACAAAGAATATCTGGTAGCTGAGGTGACACTGGGTAGTCACACTATATAAATCTTGGGTGTACATGGGTGCCACAAACAGCTCATATATTACCTAATTTCAGAGACAAGTCAGAAGAATGACTGAGAGCATTATCAATTAGGAGGATGGCTTTTAACAGAAGTTTCTTTTCCTTCAGTTCTTACTTCACAGCTGATACAAATTTATCATGGAAATGCAAAGAAAATTTCTGAGTCCTTTCACATTTTCTTTTGAACACAATAATCTACTGTTGGTGTACTCATCTCATTGTGCTAAAAACATCATGGCTGTTGGACTTTTCAAATCATCAGGAAATGAAGTTTATGGCTCTCATTGGCATTACAACATGTCATCAGTGTGATGTGTTGTTTTTGTTGTTTATACCCACAAGTTTCCTTTTCATTCTTGTCAGCAAGGGTTGACAAGAAAAATGCTCCCTTCAAAAAGAAGGGAGAATTTTGAAAAAGAGACCAGTCGCATCAGCATTGTACACTGCAGGAGGAGTTAGTTCTTCCTTTACCATGTTCACCAGCTTCTTTTTAAAACTTCCATATCTTTTTTCATTTGCTGACTGACTCTCCGTAGTGACTGTCAACTGCCACACACCATGTCTTTTCTTCCAGTTTGATAGCAGCCATCACATGCTATAAACAGTTAACTGCTGCCAACTTCTTGGTTAAATGGCACTGCTTTTTCTTTGATTATTGGACCATTGACAAGTAGTTCTTTACTATGTTATATATGAACCATTTGTAAACAACTGCAAAAGTTTATCATTCTCATCCTTTTGCATATCTTTTTGTTTTCCAATTCACTGTCCATATGGTTGGTGTACTGTTGAATTTAATTCTCTTTCATCATTATGTCATAAACAGTGACATGACTGTTGTACTCGGTAGCAATGGATTTTTGGGAACAATCCTGTTTTAACACCTCCAATATTTCCAATTTCTGCACGAGTGCTAACATAACATATTTTCTTTTTGAAGCCATAACTGAAGGTTACCATGCCAAGTAGTCAACCACTTTCCACACTTCAAAATCAAAACCAATCATCAGATGTAAAATATCAGTTTTAGTTTTGATAAGTGGCATCACACTGGATGGCCATCCACATAACACTCTCCATTTATATCACAACCAGAGACTGGATAATTGAGAGACCAGATTAGCAAGCGTCTACTGTATTATTATGTATTTTTCATGGAACAGGAAACTCAAGCATCACTCTGGGCAGCACAAACCCTAGCTATGCCACTGGATTTATACACACACAATCTAAATATTCAAAAGCTATAACCTGAAATAAACAATTATTTCATTCAAAAACTAATAAAATATATTTTCCTTTGGAAACAATATGATTTTTTTGTACAGAGGGTTGAGTCAGTTAATATTGAACAATTTGTAATGCAAATATCAATCAAATTACATGCACTTGTTAGAATCAGTCAACATTCTAGAATTTTCTGTTGGTAGTATTGCTGAAAAATACCATAATTATGACAACAAAAATAACAGAATATTGAGGTGTAAACTTTCATAATTGATGCCAAATATAGCTTTTCCCATGATAGTAAAATAACATTTGAAAAAAGGTATTCACATAACCAGCTACCTTTTGAAGCTTGTTGGCATCCTGAGAAAAAGCAAAGAAATCATACCCAGCCATTTCATTCATTAGAAAAGATCTGACAAATCTGAATCTGTCCTCAATAAGAATCCTATTATACAAAGTTTGTTCCAAAGGTTGAAAATATCACAAGCTATTGTGGGACAGATCATTCATGAGAATCTTGAGATTGCGCATAGGCACAAAGTATACCAAACACTATTTCAAGTTGACCGTGTCAGAGAACACTTTACCAATGCAAGAAAGTTGTACAAAGAATATCTGGTAGCTGAGGTGACACTGGGTAGTCACACCATATAAATCTTGGTTGTACATGTGTGACAGAAACAAGTAACAATCAATTTACTACAGGGAAAAATGACAATGAATCATTCTAATTTTGTCAATCAGTACCAGTGCCGAAACTAGCCATTCCTGTGCCCTGTGCAAGAATTTGCATTTAGGCCCCTTAATTAATTACGTCTAGGAAAATAGTAAAACAAATACAAGCATTTTCGGTCCCCCTTCCAAGTGGGCCCTGTGCGAGTGCACCTGTTCCACCTGTCTAGTTACAGCACTGGTCAGTACAGAGAGCATTTTCTAAAGCAGTGTTTTTCAACCTGTGGGTCGCGACCCCCAGGGGGGTCGCAAAGCCTTACACAGGAGGTCGCGGGTAAAAGAAAAAAGCAAGTGTTTGTAGATCCTACACTACAATAAAAAAAAACTACAATCTCAGTGAGAAGGCTGTGCCTGTTTATTTTACAATACAATTGGTTTTTTGATCGATATTTAGGTCTCAACAGAAAAACTTAAATACGTAGTTTTTAAAATCACTGATATAATTTTAATATAGCCCTGGGGGGTCGCCAGGATTTTTTAACTTGTAAAGGGGTCGCTTATTGAAGAAGGTTGAAAAACACTGTTCTAAAGGAATTTATAATAGCAGCTGATTATTGTGTCCATAGCAAACTGAACATCATTCATTGGATAAAATATGAAGATAAACATAGCCTGCTTTCAGAACAATATTATGAACCCACTATCCAACCTGGAAATTCCACACATTTATGGGATGGAAGCATTAAAAATATGGATCTTTATAGACAAAGCATCTAGTCATGCTATAAAATCTACACTAGGAAAGCAGTTGAGACTGACATCAGTATGATCTGTTTTTCACCCATCTTTGTTAAATCTCCAGATTCCTCACTAATGAATTTCTGCAGCTTTGTATGCTAAAAAGGAACTCTCAAAAAGATGTCCCATGACTGTTACAGCTCTGTATAAATCATACCAGGAGGTTGGCACCTCTGCAACAGAGATTCTGGAAACTGCAGTAGAAACTTCATTACAGATAGTTCTGAATTGACAACATAGCTAATGGTGGAAGAACAAACAGCACAGGAACATCCACAGAGCTTAGAAAATGTCTAAAATTAACTGACTCAACCCTCTATATTTCTCAAAGCTCAAGAATTTTATTACTATATATTTTACTAAAGTTTAAAATATTTAACATAAATATACTTTTTCAATAAATCAGGTAGATTAGATTAAACAAATCACTTTACTAAAATTTAGATATGGCAGGTATCCAGCTTTAAGTAAAATATCCTATTATTTATAGTTCTAAAATTTATCTTCTATTTCATACTTATAAAAATCCAGTATTTTTACAAAGACCATCTAGAAACTATCATTTTTGTTACATTAGTAAACTTTCATTCTATCAATGAGATTTTGTTTACTTTTTCTGCCCTGTGAGTACTAAGAGAGCCTTTCTTCAAGACCCATAATGAAATTGGCCAGCCAACAGTGGGAGCAGCAAGGTAGTAACGGCCAGCGTAGCTAGGAAAGGACACCTATAAAATTTCGTTGGGTTTCTGACCCAGACTCTAATCCAGATCCCTCATAGCATCAGGCTGATGACTTTGGTTTATAGACAATGTTTGTGATAAAAGTACTTAAATTTTTTTGCAAAAAAATTTAAGTATCTATATATAAACCAAAAAACAAATTTTTAATATACTGTATATACCGGTATAATACCGCAAACAATACACATTTAACTATGGGTAACAGTTTGAGGAAATGCAAGCATTTTTGATCTTAACTCTCTTCATTTGTAAAGCTTATATCCTTTTATGCCTGTAGATGACCCAGTAACCAGGTTAAAAATGCTTTCCAAAACTGTTACAACTGTTAATAGTGTACTGCTTAATTTATTAAATTAATTGCAATGGTTACTTTGACTTTATATATATATATATGCTTCCCAATACAAATAAAAAAATAAAAAAATATTACATCCACTTCATACTTTAATCTGGAATAAATTTTATAATATATGAACAAATGAAGTTTAATTCACTTAAATTCAATTATGGTATATTTACTTTAGACAGTTTTATTCAGAGAATGAGTAACTAAGTAATGGTATAGAAAACTAGAATAAAATTTTGTATATGTGAATAAATTTGATTCATTTTTTTATTTTGATCATATTATAAACAAATGATAAATATATGCTTTTATTTGTTTTTATATTTTTCTAACAATTATAAAAAATCGAACTATTAAAGTTTGAATTCCTGCATAATTAAACATTAAGTAATGAGATTTGGTTAAATGTTAAAGATATACAATTAACATCATACAATTAAATAATTAATGTCATTTAATTATGAAAATTTTTACTCTTTAGAATTAAAGAAAATACTGAACAAATATATTTAAGCGATTTTGTTCATTTCTATTAAAACTGAATGTATTACTTTATTAATTAATATTTTAAAACTCGTTCTCAAATACAAATTTCTAACTGAAAATGCAAATAGCAAGTCACTCGCACTATATGTTTCAGCGATTACCATATTATTACCATACTGGAACAGAATGGGAGAATTAAGCCATTCAACAGTTGATAAATTTGTTCAGATAATTAAAAATTTAATAATAGAACCCAACTGTTGCAAAAACTTTCTATCCTTTCCACCATTAAAAAACTGTTTCTTATAAGTTTATATTTAAAACAAATTAATTAATTTTAGTAAATGTATATTGAATAATTTCATATACTGCATTAAATTTATATACTTTAAACCTTCATAATAAATGATAAATCTAAAAAGATATATTGCATAAGATGCGTGTTTAGATTGATACAAGTTTTTTAAGACTACGTAATCTTTAATTAATAGATAAATAAGATCTAACTGGAGAATAAGAAACAAAAGAAAGACTGCATCTTGTAAATCCAGCAGTATAGTTAATAATTTAAGACGTTTTCGACCTAATTTCATACATATTCGACAACCGAGGAAGACCTAACGATTATCCAAGCAGCAAAATTTGAACAAAAAAGAACGTAATTGAATTTAAAGTAAAAAACAGCACACATAAAATCTAAATTAAAATAAAAAATAATCGACAATAAACATTAAATTAATAAATGAAAGTTGTGCCGTATCGAAAATTTGTCCAAGTTAGTCCTGGTAAAGTGACTTCTAGGCCGTTCGGTTGCTAAAATGTTTTCATCGCGTAGTTAATTTAATTAACACAGTTGTTTCTGTCAACTTTCTATATCTCTGACACTTCCAAGTTTAAAGGAATTAGGTACTGTACAACTCAAGTGGGACGAAGCTGAAATTGTTAGATCCGTCAACGACCTTAATGCGGACACGTGGAAGTCACTTTACGACGTTTTCGATATGGCACAACTTTCATTTATTAATTCAATGTTTATTATCGATTATTTTTTTATTTTAATTTAGTAATTTCGATTTAAATTTTATATGTTCTATTCTATATTCTAAATTCATTTATATTATTTTTTCTTCAAATTTTTGATGGTTCGATAACCCTTAGGTCTTATTAATTAAAACTTATACTGTATTGCTGGAGTTTTTTTATGGTGCGAATTTTAATTTTAAAAAAATGTGAGAAAAGTAACGAAAATGATGAAAATTCTTTAAATAAAATGAATATATTTTTATTAACTTATACAGTGGGTGATCGGTTAACGAACAGTTCGGATAACGAACACTTTCGCGAAAGATTTTTATGATCGGACAACGAACGCTTTACTGAACAAACATAAAAACAAGCGACGGAAAATAACGAATACCGATTGATTTTCCGTCGTCTTCGGGTAACAATTCGAAACCCTTCGGAGCGCGTGAGACGTCAACATCGACGCTCAACCCGATACTGATCGGATAGTATTCCTTATAATTTTGAAACTCTCCCTTGTAATTCCAGCGTTTTGTTTATCTTTCTGACAAATAATTTTTTATAGTATTCGAGAGACTGTCGGACGGGCACTCGTTAAGTTTGCGTCGGGGTTTATTTACGACAGGTGAAAGTTTAAGTGTCTCATCGGATATTCGTTAACGTTTTAATACCAAATTTCGAATTTCATCCGGGCCTCGCATTTAAATCGTTTTTGTGGGCTAGTCGATTTCTGTTCTCTGAATTTTTGTAAGTGTTTTTCTGAACTTTTTATTTAAAAAAGAAACTGATAATATTGTGGAGCCTAAAAGGAGGAATGTCGAGAACTGCGCTCACTGTAGAAACCGAGTAAGAGATAATAGCCGAGGTAGAACGTGGGCGCGAGATGTCTGATGCTGCTAGGTAGTATGGCTCGAACGGGTCTACACTAGTCACAATCTTAGCTATGAAAGATATATCGAGAAGTCTTGAGCTGCTAATGGAGTAATGAAAATCACATCTGAGAAATAAAGAGCATTTTAGAGCTCATAATGGAACCCGAAATTGATCTGATGACAGAAGAACTCCGAGAACTCTCAAATGAAGAATACCAAGAAACTCGCGAGATGTGTTTTCTTTTGAAAAAGAGGAAGACGAAAGAGGACCAATGTCGACATCTGCTACTAAAGATCTTTTGAAGAAATGGGAGGATATCAGAACAATCAGATAGTATTCATCCAATCATCCAAGTGGCATCCAAACCAGAATAAGGTTAACGGGGTTGGGGATCTCTACAATTACAATACTATTAATTACTTCTGAAAAATCCCGAAGAAAAGAGAAAAGCAATCGACATTGGACAGATTCTTTAACCCCCATAAACGGAAAAAACATGACTAAAAAAATGTAAGACTGCATATATATGTACTAGCTGTTACCCGCGGCTTTGCCCGCGAGAATTTTGCAATTTGATAGAAATAGCCCTCACTCGAGCCCCAAATTTATAAAATTACTCGCGTTACGCATACCCTTTATTGCTGAGAATCTTCTAACGCAATCGAACGTTTTCAATTTGATCAATTCTGTAGAACGTTTCCAATCGTTCTATAATCGAACCAATACGCAATAACAAATTCGAATTTAAAACGGTTCGAACATTTGATAAAAAATCGTAACACGTAAATATTGTACGTTTGGAAATTACGTTATTACCACCAAAAATAAAAATCCCATCTAAAATAGTAAAGTAGAAGCCGTTCTTCCGGTTAAGCCTTAACGCTCCCCCTCTTCCCCCGCGGAAGAATTTCGAAAAATCCCTTCTTAGCGCGCGTTTTCGCGACGTACCCTAACTGTATACCAAATTTCACCTCTTTAGGTTTAGCGGTTTGCTGTGGGCATGATGAATCAGTGACTCACTCAGTCAAGTAATTTTATATATTTAGATTTTAACTATTACATATAAATAAACGTAGTAAAAAAGTATATATTTTTTTTATTTTTCGGGGTCTAGAACGAATTAATGAAATTCCCATAAAAACCTATGGTAAATCGATAATCGGTTAACGAACAATTCGGATAACGAACAAAGTCTTGGAACGGGATTATGTTCGTTGATCGATCACCCACTGTATATGGATTTATCCGCAGTTACATTCTCGAAACAAACTCGTAATTCTCATATTTTAATGGATACGAGAAAGCGCAATTTCCAAACCCACTCTTTCTAATTTAATTAAATTTTGATTCGATTTTTTGGACCGGAATAAATATCGGAACGAATTACGCCGTAGGTCTCGTTTTACGACGGTCGGTTTCACTATTCCCGTTTTAACGACGGGTAGGAATTTCTAAAGTTGCGGTAAATAGCAAATTTAAGCGGAAGATGTTTTAGTCGGGCATCCGCTTGCCATATTGTGTAATTTAAAGTATATACCAGTCGACTCCCCATAACAGTGTTGATTATTTCGTTTTATATGAATTCCATGTTGTACGAGTCACTTAGATTTTACAAATACGTGAGCCGTTCACAGTCCGGCTGATGTATTTGTAAAATCTAATTTATTCATACAACATGGAATTCATATAAAACGGAATAATCAACACTGTTATAGGGGGGTCGACTTGTATTGGGAAACATAAGTTCAATTTACCATCGATTACTTTTCGTCGTCGTAAAGCGAGTAAAAGAGTGTGTGGTTTTTTTATTTACTTTTCCCTAGTTAGATCGAATTTGAATGGAAATATTCCATTTTAAGCGATTAAATTCTTATTATTATATAAATAAATAAGAAATATATTTACGTCGGAAGCGGCCGCGGGCTTCATCTTCTGAGCGACGCAGCTCATGTCGCAACTAACTTCGTATAAACGCTTAATTTTCCTACAAATAGCAAAATTAAATAGAAAAAAAAAGCCTATTAATTTAAAGCCTAAGTTTAAAACTTCCGATAATTGTCAATTCGAAAATACAACTAACCTTATTCCAAAGTCGTCTGTTCTTTTTAAACCGCCATCTGTTGGCCAATATATTGGCGAGATATTACGGTATAGTACTTACTAGATAATAATATTTTATTGCTACTTTAATTATCTCGCTATTTATAATTTACGCTTTTATATATTTTTCTGGACGTTAAAATAACCCTTTTGTCTTCTTCGCCTTATATTCCGTAGCTTTGAGATTTGATCGAACGATTCTTTTCAATTACAATTTAAATTATTATAATGATCGAATCGAGGAATAATTTAAATTTATTAAATAAGGCAAACTAGCGAGAAAACAATTTTTAAATATTTTCATAGATATCTAAAATAGTTGGCCGCGGCCGCCTTATCCCGTGACGTAAGCAAATTTGAAAATTTATTTCTTATTCCGTTCTTTACTTTAAAACGAGTTAAACTTCGATCGATCGAACTCGATTTCGGAGCGATAATGGTGAATCAAACGCAATGTTTGAGAATTTGCGTGTTTCTGTTTAGCGCCGTCAATTGGGTACGAAAGAGTAACTCGAATTTATAGACGTAACGGCGGAGAACGGTTTAAAAATTTACTTATTTGCAGTCGGTCTCCATCGTGGTTCTATTCTACTACGCCCTAACACAATCGGACGACGATATTATAGAAGTTATGGTGAACAACATTTCGTATCGCCATTCTTTCGTACTCTTGCTGTCCTGCTCCATTCTCGTGACTTTTTTCGGAGTGATCGGTTGCTGGGGCGCTTTGGATATCGAACGCGTCGCTCTCTGCTTGGTGGGTATAATATTCGAAATTCGAGTGGCGAAACTCTTAAAACTGGACATTTTATACGGTTTCTTACAGTACACCGTCGCCTCCATTCTTATAATCGCTTTGCAGATTTTGACGTTGATTTTACTCTTCGATTGGAAGAAAACAGTGAGTAATTTTAGTGGCAAATATTACGGTAATGAGTAAGTTAGTAGCATTTTGCTTAGTGTTACGATGCGTCGAGCGGTGAAATTCCGCCCCTCTTCGTAACGCGCGAGTATGAGGAGAAGCAAACTTCGTCGGCAATCGGGGTTCTCCTTCCGCTATTCGTCGCGACAATAATTGGTAAAATTGACAATAAATTCTAAATATTCCAAGATCGTTAAGTCCTAAAGCTCTTACGAGACGGCCTCAGCTTTTATTTTCCTCCAGATAAGGAGAAAAATGAGGATGTCAAACTCGGTACTTTGTTTCAGTTAGAAGGTGACATAAAAAACTTCACCAGAGCGACGGTAACTCGCTATTACTCCGAAGAAAAAAGTACAGTCTCGTCTAAAGCTATGGACGTGACCCAAAGAAACGTAAGTCGAGAAGCGAATTAGTCGGGAAAAAATGGCGCCGGATGGTGAATTAACCGGGAAAAATGACACGGATTTTTCAATTTCAGTTCGAATGTTGCGGAGAACGGGACTACCTGGACTGGGTGGGATCGAAGTGGTGGAGAGAAGAAAGAAGAAGAAACGGCACGGCGGTAGTACCCCTTAGTTGTTGCGTCAGAGATAACTTCGACGCGTGTAACACGGGATTGCCTCCTTACAGAGACGTCTTCTTCAAATTAGAAATATACATTTACGTAAGTGTTCGGTATTCCGCCGTTCTTCCGCTTTGGCTTACTTCGTTACACTTTACAGGGATGTTCGCCCCTGCTGATCAAATGGGCAGAAATCAAACAGACTCTATTCGTGCTGCTGAGCAGTACCTTTGTCATTTTGTTTTCTGGAGGAATCGTCTGCACAATTTATCTCATGTGGATGGTGCGCTGAGTATTCGCAATTAAACGTTTCGTCTTTTTATTTGTGTTACGTCCTCCGGGTTAATCAGAATGCTACTTTTAGCGAAACGCAGAGATCAAAGCCTGTTGCTTCTCGCTCCGGACGATCGATAACTCGCTCCAAAGTTAGCCTAACGAGATCAACGGAAACACTAGTTACGTCATCGACGGACTTGTTTCCTTTATTCTCCCTACACAAACCTCGCCGTTTGATTTTACAATTAGTGTGTCTCGTAAACAGGCGTCGAGTCAAATACGTACTGTGCAGGGGTTTATAACGAAATACACACCTTTCACTACCGAAATGGCCGTTTTTAGTGTCTTCGAGTCCGGATCTCTAATTTATAATTGAAATTTCATTTTGTTCGATTCTGCTATAAGTAACGAGGCGTTTCTCGTCGATGGGAGCTGGGAAATGCCCTCTCCACCTTGTTTTTTCCTCTTCTTTTTCAATTTGTTAGTCTTTGTAAACAAATAGCTAAAAATTAAAGTGTAATTGAATTTCAAACCGGAATACAGATTCGGACTTCATAAATAAATTAAGGATAAAGTAAATTAATGCCCGGGGTAAAGTAACCGTGACGTCACGACAAGCGGGGTGTTAGGGAGGGAACTCGCGATTCCTCTTCCGGTCCGAGAAGGACGCGAGATGCACTTAAGCGAAATGATTTATGGAAGCGAATGCATTATTAAAGCGCAACCCGCGCTGGCACTCGCCCGCCATATTTTATTAATGCCCAATTTTCGGAATTCGATGTTTTTTAATATCGAATACGAGTAAACACTCATTCGAATTCGTGCCTCGCGCACCCGGGAGACGAGAAAGCGAGGGAGGAAGCGCGATTGTCGACGACGAGAAGCCCATGGGCGAAAATCGAAGTGGGTGGAGAAGGGAGATAAGGCGGAGATGCGGTCACAATACCGTCGGGCACTTCCCGCGCGCGGTAATTATACGCCGAGATGATGAATGCGTGTGAATATTGGCCGCTCGTGTTTACGTCTCTGACCCAATATTAAACAATTTTTCACTTTTAAAAAAGGAAGATTAAGTGTTTGGTTTCCCTCCCGCTTCGGCTTATTAAATAGGCTCTCGTCCGTCCCGTTATTGTTTGCGTGATTTACTTTACCTTTAATAGATTCTTTCTTTAAAACCCGCGGGCGTCGAAAGGGCCGAGAGCGAGGAGACAAAACGGCTACCGCCACGGTCCTCCTCACCCCTTTCCCACCCTCCGCAACAGAAGACTTTCCCCCATTCCCCTTTCCGGGAGGAATTGGAAAGGAACCGGAAGTTGCGTAACGCGTTCGGGCGAGCGAGAAACGGTGTTTACTCGGTCGTTAGGAAATTTTGTTGACTAGAAACGAGAGAAAAGTTCTGTTAATCCTTTGAACCCGGTAATCCTCTGAAAATACATTTTAGCTATTAATTCGGGATGAATAATTATTGGATTATTTTTCATTTTACTACTTAAAACACAAACCACTTCGGCAAATTTTGATTCTCCATTAATAAAAACGAAGAAAATTCACAGACGTCATTTCCGTCTGGTCGTACCTAAAACGTCACCCTTTTACTTACGACTCGGAATAAGGGAATCGCTCGCTCGAGGCGAGTAAACTACGAGACACTTCGAACCCGTGTCCTGGAATATTGAGAACGGTCACCCCCCTTCGTCACGGACCAAGTTTCCTGGGAATCTAATTAATTTCTAATCTTTCCCCGTCTATTTTCGTCATCGTAATTGCCCGTAAACCAAAATGCGCGTGCGGAGAATCGTCGACGTTGCACTCGTAACCTTTAACAATGGTTAAATAAAGCGTAAAGACGGGAAGTTTACAAAATCGTTTGAAAGGTGAAGAACGTGGCTTTAAGTTTCTACCTTTCAAAATTTGCCATTTGCTCTCGGAATGCTTTGTTACGTGGAGCGCGCGTGCGATCATCCATCCCCTCTATTTCCTCCGAATTTCGCTCACTTTAAGAGCATCGAGAGCTACGAAAATGCTTTGTTTTTCCTTTCTGAAAGTTTCTAAAATTTTCTCTTCAAACTTCTAATCCGGTAATAGCTAATTTTCGCCCCTTCTATAAAACGCGGGGATATTTCTGTAAAACGGAAAGTGCGAGAAAGGGTGGATAATCGGAGAAGAGGTTCCCCTACCGAATTACCGAGAACGAGTCTTCCTCCTACACGTACATTATTAATTATTACGATCGGCGCCGCGCGTACACTTCACGCAATCTTCACGGTCTCGAATTAACATAAAAAAGATGGGACATCGATAGGCTAAAGACGGTTACGTCACGGGCGCACTCCAATAGACAGAGGAGCGCGTGGCGCACGTGATCCGAATATAGATATATATAAAGAGTGCGGGTGCCACCCCGATACTGTCGAAGCGGCCCAGTCGCGCTATACCGGACTCACCTTTCGTTTGGAATCAGGTAAGAATTTGTAATCGTTATAAGGGGGTGGATCTCGCGACACGTTCGACCATGCGGGTATCATGCGGGTCTCGTTTCAGGGTCGCGTCCTATATTCTGCCGAAAACTCCGACTCTTCTCCGTTCGAAGTTACTTCTACACCGAATCAAAGCCAACTGTGTTAATAGTTTCGCTACGAACACGCGAAACGCTGTCAGGAATGGTAAATACGAGTTACGGATGAGGGTTCGAACCCACTCCTCTTACGTGGATCGCATAGAAATCGAATCCGAAAGGTAATCTTTAAAGAACGTTAGGAAAATCCGAGAGACAAGACGTGCGGGATGTATTCCCCTTTAGTAAGAGTGTACTGTAGAGGAACACGGGCCCCGATTACGATTAACGTCGAAGAAATCGACTAACGAATTCTTAAGATAGGTTCTTTGGAAGTTCGTTTCGATCCATCCGATGATTGGATGTGCTACTTGCGGTGTTTCGCCATGTTTCTGAAGAAACTGATGAATAAATGGGGACGAAACTCCTAACACATTCGCGGGAAATGGCGTTAGTTGGGACGAGATTCGAACTCGGATCCCTTCGTCCTCATCCTTTGGTTGGAGATCCGTAGGAGACTTAGAAAGACATTAGAAACTGCAACTAACGGCAGAGCCGCATCGATTGCAAAAGATAAACAAATATATTTTCGAAGCCTGTTTATCGGGACGATAAATTCCCAAACACACAAAGAGGCGCACGCATTAATCCCCGTTCGGACTTCAATTAGGACGAATCGGAATGACGAGAGGGGGGGGGAGATTTTAACCGTCTTCGAATTCGAACCCCACCCTTTGCCGCCGGGATCTCCCTAAGAAAGATTTCGAAGATAATCCCGGCTTCTCGTTTAGTCATTTTACGACGGGGTGGCGGCCCCCGCCCAATCGGACGCGTACGAGTGACGTACCGGAAGGGGAAGGAAGCGGTCTTTCCGGTGACATCATCACCCGCGGCTCTCGATTATTACTGGAAACGAATTTCCGTCTCATTCAATCGGACGAATGGAAGTCGGTAATGGCCCTCCCCTTTCCTTCTCCCCGGGAGGGAAACAGATGGGAGTTGTAAATCGGAAAGGGCCCGATTAAGAAGCGGACGACCCCTTCCGTTTAATTGGAAAAACGGAGATTAAAAAGTCAACGTCTTCTTTCGACTCTACTCGGGGGCATCCGAGAGAAGATGAAGAACAGAGACGCAATTAGAGACAAAGCGGTTATTTTTCTTGTAATTTCGACATAAATACTCTGTGTTTGTCTCTGGGAATTCATTTTTCCGAATAATTGGGAATCACTCCTTTTACGCGACCCCGCGTTAAAGAAGTGGGCGGAATCGGGAGGCCTGGGACAGGCGGATCGGCTCCAAAGACAAAAATGGAGAGGGTCTCGTTTGTGTTCTTTCCAGCAAGGGTCGAGTGTATTTTGCGGAGGGGGAGCGCCGAAACGAAATAAAAACCAGTCTCTTCGGATTCGACGAAAGAGGTCGATTAATTCCGACGGAGATGATAAATGGAAGTCGGGTTAATCCCTGTCTTTTGTCCCCATCGGACGAAAGGGCCTGGTCTAAAGAAGAGGCCCTTTTTTCTTAGCAGACGCCAGTCTTTTGGGGGAAAGTGGAGAGTACATCCGAGGGTTCGCGCGTGGCGGGGGCCCGCTGGGCCGAAACGACTTTTAATAACGAACGGAGTGAGGGGAGGAGTGAGGCGCGGTAATCCGACGTCGTTGGCAAGACAAAGAACGTCCATTTATCGTAATTTAGACGCAAATCCGGAAACAAAAGCCGGTTAATAAAGAAGAGGCGCCGAAGAGTGAGGAGATCGTCTTTAATTAAAATTCTGCGGCGGGCCTCCCCGTCGGAAACCCGAGCTACGCGCGTCGGGCCCGCCCCATCACGCGGGCCTGGAAGAGATAGAAACGTATAAAAGGGCCTTTGTCTTTGCAGCCTAGACATGAGGTGGACCGGGCGGATGTGCTTGCTGCTCTGTTACGTCGTCACCGTGCACGCTCTCGACTGCAGGTAAGTCACGTTCCGCTCCTTTTCCACCCTCGCGCTCCGTCATTACGGACCGTTCGATGCGCGCCCTCAAAAGAAAGAACTACGACGGCACCTTTCGAACTGAAAATCACTGTTCTCCGAGTTGAAATTTGGACTTTTAACACCGGAAAATATTTGGGGATGTTTGAAAAGTTCGCTCTTCTTCACTACCGTAATTCAATTCCTTCACATTCGCAATTAAGGGTCTATTAGAAGAGCGCCGTCTCGTGTTTATAAGCAATCGTGAGTAAAATACATACACGCGTTGTACAGTACCGTATTTTACTTGCGGACTATAATTACACAGACGAAACTTTAAAGTGCTGTTAGTAATTGAGGAATTAATATGCAAATTTAAATAACTTGGGCAGTTTCGCGCCAGTTCTCTTTCTCATATTGTAGTAAAAATTACACGCGTTTGTCAGAATTAAAACCTATACCCCAACACTACGTGGAGGTATTTCGTAATTCTTTTTTGTTAAATTCATCGGCGAAAGAAGCGGGTCTAAAGTAGGGCACCGCGTAGAAATGAACTTAAGAATACAAGGCCCTAAACGAGAAACACGTGTCTATGGATTAAAGGATTTACCAAGGACCCCGTTCTGCCACATCTTTCTCTTTAAACAGAAAACAACGCTCGTCCTTTCCACAGTTCACCTTTGACCCTCGGATGCCAAAGATTTTCGAAGGCGCTAAAGCGGTTAGGTTTCAAAAAAAGATACTTTCGCTTTCGATCCAACTATTAAGACAAAACTCCCGAGAAACGCGGGGAGGTGGCAGAATGTAAATCCTCCTTCGTTAATAAAGAGCCCCCTTTTTTTGAAAATCACTCAACCCGGGTCATTCGTTTTCATTAAAGGTAGATCCCATTCGACGGCGCGTAATTAACGCCGGTGGTGGGTGCTAAGATACTTTCTGGCATCCTTCGGACAGGGGGAGGGAAGAAGAAGACGGGAGTAAGCGACAGAAAACATAAGCGAGTGGGAGAGGATGAATAATACAAGAGACAACCACTTAACTCCGGTCTCCATCAAACATTCATCGTCACCCGCGGCGTGGCGCGGGCGGAAGAGGTAGACCCTACCCGAAATTCGGGAGGGTTCCGATCCAGAAAAGGCGGAGCCGTATTTCATTTTTCCGAATTTCGAGCGGGCCAATCGAATTACGCGTTAGAGTGGGGTGAAACTTTCGTTACAGGTCCGTGAATAATACATGGTTTACTGGCGGAATCGAAGGCTGGCGATAACGCGCTGGTTTCGGGTGTCTTCTAGCCAGTTCCGATGCCCGGAAAGATACGAATGGGGTAACGTTATTTGGTTAATTATAAGATACGAATGGGGTAACGTTAACGTTATGGGGTAACGGCAATTACGTTATTTATGATTCCGAAATCATAAATAACGTATCACGTGATTTCGGAATTGCCGGTTAGTGCTGGTAACTGCTTTGTCTTCGCGTATTATAACAAAATTTAAATATAAATGGGAATATCGTCACTAATACAAGAATGTATTGGTGACACGTAACTAGTTCTCCCGTACCGAATGTTCATTTGCGCGAAATTTCGTATTTAGGATATAATACGCAACGGTTTGGTAATGTTCGGTAACGGAACATCTGGACACTTAATGGCTGTGTGACGACACGCGTTACAGTTAGAACCGGTCCCGGATTTAATTATAATATCGATTGTTTACGAAGTGTTAAACGCAAAAGAGATCTCGCAGCTCCGGGACCTTCTAATCTTTCGTAGACATAATTCGATCCTGGCCACTCTTCCGTAATTCTCGACATTTTCATCCCCACTAGACGACGATTTAATAAGACGGATTAACCGACTTTTAAGCCACTCTAAGTTCTAATATTTTATATTTTCTAAATGATTTTGCTATCTACTTTCTCGTTTTCTTACTTTTAATTAGCTTACTCGGAGGGGCGGATTTAAAGAATCGGGAACCCCAAATAGAACATTTGGAAGCTTTAAGGAGTTTAGAGCCGAATAATTATACGTGGCCGCTATAGATTCGCGGAACAATTTGGGGCCTCTTCGATAGAGAATTCCGAGAAGCCCTTCGATCCGTTTCCGAATAAATCCCTGGCTAGAGAGGGTCTCTCAAAGTTTTTAGTAAGGATCCCTACTTCCAAGGGTCTGCCAGAATACCTCAAACAATCGCGTGCTGAAATTTACTCGTCGCTCCTACGCACCGCATGTGTTAGAATGGCGTGGTTGAGGCGTTAACGCAGGCACCATTCGACAATACACCTTTTAGAAACATATTACCATTCTCCTATCGAATTATAATAATTTATCGGATAAGTCCGGTTGTCCGCCCGTGCGGAACAGGCGAAAATGAATAGATTTACAGAACATCGTATTCGATTTTGGCTTATCATTAATAAAAATGCGCCGTCGACAGCGCGGATCCCGCCTCATTTGTAGGCTGTCGGACTGGGTAGAAACGAAACGTGGAATAATCGAAATTGTACCTTATTGGTAGGATAAAGCCGTATATTAAATGGATAATAGGAGTTACATAAAATCTCTTTATAGAGGGCCTAGGCGTGGAGCTCTTCGGGGACCCGGAAAGAAGTATAAATGCGAGAACCTCGTTAACAATAACATACTGCATTTATTCCGTTGTATCGTATTTGTAAGAGGGGCGTTTTAGGCGACGGCTGCGAGAACTTTGGAGAACGAAAAACAATAAAAGAAACCCGATAGCTTCTTGGCAGTTTTCGGATAGGAACCTCGGAAGTTCCTTTCTTATCTTCCGCTCTTCGAGGTTTCACCCGTCTTCTTCGTCTTTCCGGCCAAGAAGCTGGCGGGTCGTTCCAATCGGAATAGGTAAACCGTCGATTAGTAATCGACGACTCGGCCGTTATTAATCGGAGACAACTAAAATAAAGGTGAATTACTTAACCCGCCATCCGAAAACGATACAGAAACGTGTACTGGCGTGGACGGCGGCATTTTACGGGTGGTGAGCTTCACCGACGACAAATAGGATCGAGTGGCGTAACGTAATCATTAGGGTTTAGAAAGAGTCGATAAAACGGGGGACAAAAAGGAAAACGAATCTTCCGCCGCTTCGATTGTTTTCCGGGAAATCTTCAGAAAAAATAATAATAAAGCTTAATTTAGTTAATTGTTTCGATCGGTTTCTTCCTTTTGCCTTTTACTTTATAATTTACAAATTTGTATTCTTCGTTTCGATCTTTACCACGCCTTTCTCCTAAAACCTCGGTTAACCGACTTAAAAGGGTGCGTATTTTAATTAGTCCGTTAGATCGTCTGGCTCTTGGCTTAACGCGGGTTCGAACCGGAGTCTTATTTTTGCGTTTAGACGCGGAAAGCCAAGGGTGCCAAAAAATATGGCCGGGAAGCGCTTAACCTCTCCTTGGACGGAAGACGTTTCGCCGGTTCTAAATCGACCCTTCCTTCCCGCGTTTGGCATCTTTACTCTTTTAAATCTCTAGTAGTAATAATACGCAATAAACGGAAGGAAGCCAATAATTTGTAACGGGCCCTCTGTTTAAATAGCGTCGATGAATCGAATTCGTTGGCGTATTAAATATAGTTTTTCCATCGTTTTACGTAAGAAATTTACGGCTGGCAAATAAAACTTAGTAATTTTGCCACTTTTTCTGGCTTCTAATTCCAATTACGCGTTTACTATTTTATTATTTATTCCGCGTTCTCGATATAATTTTGGGAGTAGGAACAATTTGGCCCGGCATTTGGAGGCGAGAGGCGTCGACATCCCTCGCGCGTTTCCGTTCGGATTGTATCCGGATTCCGGAATGCAATAAATACGTTTCCAGACTTTCTCTTCCGAATTTTCGAACGCTCCACCAATTTCGCCCGGAGCAGATATTGGCCCGGGCAATACTTCCACGTAGGCGGTACCTATTGGTAGACGCGTGACGATGAAAATCTTACCTAACACCGGCATCGAACACTAATTTATGACCGGTTTTGTCGAGTAAAACGCCATTTATTTCTTTCCTTTTCCACCGGTCTTTCCCTGGTTATATCATTTTCCGTAATTGCTCGATTAATTGGAACACTTTCTCCTTCGATCCCTACTCGTAAATGTATTAATGAATACCGATTTAATGCATTAAGCAAAATGTTCGTAACTAGTTAAATCGGCTAGAGTCGAGGCGCGTGACGTAAGCCGACCGCCGCTTTACTCGGTGCACGGTTAAATGCGAGAAACGGTAAACGGGGGTTAAATACGACCCAGTAAATGGCCGTTACTCGCCTACGAATGCACCAAGCCTTCGCCTTCGAGAATAAGGGGTTAGGATCTCTCGACTCGTATCCCCGAGAATAGAGGCTCTCGGGAAGGAAGTTTCTCGACCAATCTAAAGCTTTTCTCCTACTTAAAATATTCTGAATATTTTATCCAACGTCCCAATTAACTGCCAGACCTACTTCCGACTCGGACATTAATATTTGATACTTTATTCGTAATCTATAGGAGGTCGGACGCTTCCGTACATTCCGCCGACTTACTAATAAAGGCCGAAGCGTCCGTAATTTCGTCATAAATTGTTTTTAAACCATCCGGAAACGGACTCGAACTATCTCCCATTACGTATTCCGGGAGGGGACCGCATTCTATCTCGTTCCATCTCCGGCATTTTCGACTTCTGGCGTAGGCCGCGGTGGAAGAATGTCGGCCGGGAAACACTTTTATAAACTAATTTTACCACCTTTATCCTTTAAATTAGTTCGAATTTAACCGGATAAACGATCCGATTACGTCGACGGATGGCGATTCGTCGGATATCGATGGAAGCGATTGCTAATTTCGCTAGTGATTACGCGATTGTTTATCACACGAGACGGGGGGCCGAGGGAATCCGGTGTTTTGGCATTCGAAATGTTTACAAATAAAAAAATAAAAATGGAAATTGCCAGTAATCGCCTCTCTTTCTCCCGAAGCCATTAAATATACAGAATTGTTGACAGAATTACAAATGTTTGCCGAATATTTATCGATTGTTTTCGGCAACGTCGATAGTCCGAGTATTAAGTCTGTAATAAATGCCGCCTTTCTTCCAGTTTAATGTAATTACCGTTTAAAACTTTGATTCGAAAAATTCCCTATTTGTCGTCACTTTTTCCTTACATTCGAACGATTAATTGGGTGGGAACGGATTTAAAAATTTACGGTCTGTACGGGAATATTTAATGGCGATTTAGTATTTACGGCGGTCGACCGACTTCTGGCCCGATCTGTACTTTAAAGTAGCCGCTCCGTTAATTGTAGAAACTAAATTTAGATACGTCCTTTAAAGACAATTAACGCATTTCGTAAACAGAAGAATGGAAAGTTATTATATAAAACGAAGAAAATAACCGGTTATTATAGAAGAAATATTGAATGTTCGTTACTTTCGTTACGTGGGAGGAGAAATGTGAAGAAATATAAATTGCGTCACTCGCCGGATTAACCGAACGTCGCTCCTATAAGAAGCGTTTACCTACTTGGAATAATAGAATTTGTGTTAGGACTTCGGAGTGACATTTAAGAATTTACAGTCGATTTAAAGAGAAGCCGGTGGAAGAAGTCGCTCCTTTTATTCTCGAAGGGGCGACTTCTTTCTCTATCCACAGATATTGCGCCGAAAGAGTTTTGTGTACGGAAAAATTTCCGTGTTTTCGACTGGGCTTGGCCTTCCCGCAAATTAAACATGGCTAAACTTCTTCGGTTTATACACAAAAGCCAGACTTCGCGCCGCTGGACACTCCGTAAATAAACTTCTGCCAGAGCGTATTGTGTCGTTTTTCTCGCCGATCCACGCGGTAAAAAGACACGATTGACACAATATATTTGGAAGTTGTCGACACTCCCAAGACCCAGATTCGTTGCCATTAGATCGATAGTCGGGATGTTTAGCCTCCCGTCGACGCTCTCCCTCCCCCCACATACTAGGAGAAAACTTACAATTCTCCCCCCCCCGCGTGTAACTACTTTACCGGTGTTCTCTATAATTAATTAATTTTTTGTAAGTGCGAATGGATAATTAATGCGTGGTGGGTAGATAGGGACGGAAGAGGTCTTCTGTTCTTCCATTTGTCTCGAATAATTAATAAGACTTTTTGACGCTCCAACGGTTTGAATCGAGGATAAATAATGAAGAGAATGACAGATTTAGAAGAGACTTGGACCACACTTTCCGTAATTTTACTCTCTTCTCGATTTATTTTCGAGCCGGAAGAACCGGAAACGAGAGAGGGCGGGCGAAGAAAGAGGCGCAAAATAAACAAATAATTAAGAAATTCAAATATTCTACCCGCGGAAATTTTTAATTTCAGTGTATAGAAAAGTATTTCGAAAACATCGATCAATTTTTCTCTCGTATTAAAAAAGAGTGCCCGAGGGTCGATGTGTCCGACCGGTAGTTTTGGTGATGTTTTATGGATGTTCTCTCTCGAATTTGCGTATATTTTTAATATTACGCGCGATTGGAAATAAATAAATGAGAAACAACGTATTTACGTTCTCATCTTCCACTCCTGGCTCTTTCCTTTTTTTTTCTTTCGCTCCTTTCCTTTCTCCTTCTTCGCAACCCGCTCCTAGTTAACTCGGGATTGGCCAGCTCTTTAGAAGACGTACGAACGAACGGAACACTTACCTAAGCGGTTTTTATGTCGAGCCAGTGTTAATTAAATTAAAATCGAAAAGAAATAAGTGGTGTCGAGTCTACGGCCACATTCCTTGGCCGGAAGATTCCTCGTCCCGTCTTTTAGTGTTCCTGGTCCACGCCATACATTAAGCGAAAGGAAGAATCCACCGTGGGGCGAAGAGGAATTAGAAATTTACACCTAAAAGAATTAATTTACCAGGAAATAAAACTCGAAATCTTTTCCTAGTTTATCGGCATTTCACACAAAGTCGTTCGTAAACACCAACGTTAACGCTACGAGGCGATGGAAGAAAGAAGAAAATATTCGTTTTAGTTTACTCGTAAATCTATAATAAAGTGTTTCTGGAATTTTCTTCCGGTATACTACAGAACGGACTGGTGTAGTCGATAAAGTAGAAGACACTTTGACTAATTTACAGCTTCGTTTTGTCAGTCGATAGGCGAAGACCGAAAGCGTCGGAAACCCGTTTGCAATGGTAAATAATGCGCAACGTGCATTATGTATGCGCTTCTCTGTCGCGGGTAAGGGACGAGACCTCTCTTTACGTTACACGAGCTTAATATTTTAGTAGAATTAATAATAAAACGTCTATAAAAACAATTGTCGACCAGCCTACAGAGTCTCGGGCGAAAGAACTTTTTCCAAATGCGAGGATTATCTAATTTTATCGGAAGGAAGAAAGAGGACGTACCGATTTTAATATAATATATCGTATAGAAAGGATTCTCGGAGGATTCGAAATCTTCATGCATAAGCAAAGGATGGCTCGGCCTTAGTTACTTATTAGTCGACTACATGCGCATATAAATACGTGTTAACGCGTTCGATGTCGGGCGCTCCCTTCGGACGTTTAAACTTTACGCTCTTTGCGGCTTCCTCGTACGTAGATTTCGTTACTACGCCTACCATAATTTTTGTCCACTGGCTATTTAGTGTCTAAATCCAGGTTTGAGCGTAGTTATTTCTGAAAAATGTTTCCAAACTCGATACGGAGGGGATTTCCATTTTATAAATGCCGATTCTATTCTCCTCTTCCGTCTCTTCGTTTAATAAATCGATGACAAATTTTATCGCCTCACTTTACAAAACTTTTACTTAAAACAACCGTAGAGAAGACGACGAAAGAAGCGTTTTTATCGTCATTCGACATCCAATTATCTTGGCGAGGAATAGGAGATCCTGGCGGGATGAACTTTGACATTATACCGTTTTATTGCCCTTAATTACGGCAATTAGTTAGGTTAAGTCAACAAAACGTTTTCACATGGCGTTACGTCGAAAATTAATACAAATTTATCAACGTTTCTTTAATTTAACCCATGTAAATTCATTTTCTTTTCGTATTTCGTCCGCCGAAAGCCTCGATTTAATCTCTACTTTTTGGATTCTTTCCCCGATACGTAATTAATAAATTAAAGTAATTATAGTATTTTTTAATTTAGTTTAAAATAATAAAGTAGAATGAGGTGTTTTCCAGTTAAATTTCCATTTTTTTTACGCCGATTTTTGTGGCAACGAATTACCGAAATTCGCCTCTATTGCAGTTAACTCGGAGGATCCTTCCGACGGAAAATGCGGTTTTTGGCCAAAATTTAATTAATTTAATATCGACACTGGGAATTTAGGAAAAATTCCATCTTACGGAAGAAGATGGCCTCCTACGAGAGAGGTTTCCATCGGGGAAAGATTGTATCCTACAAAAAAACCCCTTTCTACCAGAGGAGTATCTATCGGAGATTGCCAGATGGGGAAGGAGAATCCATCTTTCCTTCTCCAAAAATATTGGGTTAAATGGCATTTATGGAGAACTTTTGTATCCAGATTTTGCAGTATTTATGATCATGTTCTATTCATCCGAGCGTTATATTGATTTAAGCGGCGCGGCCATTAGTGGATATTTTTGACGCGTATGTACTCGGGAAACATACTCGACCGACAACTTTTACGCCTCATTAATATATTACGACACCGTCCGTCACCGCGAAATTGCATCGACGAATGCCGGGATGGAATCCCGTCGCGTTAAAAATATCCGGAAGACGAGGGAAAACGATATTTCCAAACGATTTACATTATTAATCGCGTGGTAAACGGCATTCCGCCAGGTCCCGTTTAAAGAATTGTACTGGCCAAACGAAAATAACGCGTTATAACGAGACGAGTCGGCTCTGGATATTGCGCCAATTGAGAAACGAAGGAAAAGATACAAATTGTAAACGGTTAGATCCAGCTTAAAATAATATTTTGGTGGATTTAATGTTTGTTTCTACCTTCGAAAACGAAGAAGGCGAAAAATAAAAGGACAAACTTCACCGGGGAACGATCGTTTGGCGAGATTTTGCCGTTCGAAACTTTCTCGAGACTCGTTACGCGTTAACGCGCAATTGGATGGATATCGTTCTATTTATAATACCTTATTATGTACAGTGCCGTATCCGAAGTAAGTAAACAACCTTCGTTTGTTTTTCTCTTTACATATTTTCGAAATTTAATTGGGTAAAAAGTGTTTTGATTGTTAAGATCTCGGCAAATATTATGGAAAAATAAGGAATTATTCATTTAGCGTTCGATAAATAAAGAAATATCTGTTTACTTTCTACGAAACATTTGGATTGGAAATCGAATTTTTGGAGTAACGAATTACCCGCTTCCTTCGAAACGAACTTAAAACGGACGGAAGATCGAGGGTAAATAAGTCAAAGGAAGGTGCCTCGTGTATTCCTTACATTTTTAATACACCGAAAGAGAAGAAATCGATACCGAACAACAACACTCGCCAGTTTAAGTCGCGATATCGCGGGTCCTTCGGCCGCGACGATTTAAAAAGACGCTTAATATTTTAAAATTAAACATAACTTAAAATATTCCTTGGCTAATTATTTGTTATTCTTTATCCGCGAAATCTTCCTTTATCGACGAAGAAATAACGGAAGATTTATCCACCCTCCGCATTTCGCCAGACGGTCTTCGGTTACGAAACGGGGTGGTGCGGTCCGGGCCAGGTAACACCGATCGAAAAATAATCAAATTTAATTTAAAAAGTGATAAAAGTAGGAGCGTGGCAACAGAAACCAACTCGAATTATCGTCGGTCCCGGCCGCGACATTAAATCGCTTATACGATAAAATCGTATACGGCGGATAATTTCTGTACTTAGAATAAAGTAAACGCTCGACTTTGGTATCGTGCCTCTATCGGAGTGAACCCAGTCTCCGTTCGCTTGGCTACGTAGTAGTCTACGCCGGCAACGCGTGTCCGATATTACGTATACTCCTTCGAATGGTTTTCGACTCGTCCGTTCGAGAATGTCCCTTAAGTCTCGGCGATTGGCTTCGTTAATTGTAATTAAAGAGTGCGCGGATACCCGCCACTTAGAACTTCGCTAATGATTTAAATAATTAGTCGGTTCTTATCGACGAGATCGATATATAAACCAATTCGTTTGTTTATTCGGAACACCCAGAGCAGCCAAAGTGGTTAATAATACGTCGAACGTTTCGGATAAATAAACAAATAAACTGGCGCTTTTTCCTTCTCTTCCTCTTCGGCTTCTCCCCCGTCTCCAGTGAAAATCGATCGATAATTACCCGCATCGTCCCGTCGCTTAGGCGTTTTTATACAATACGCCGAGCCCTCGTTTCCGGGCCGGGCCACGGCGCGATTCTTCGGATATTCGGAGGAAACGCGGCATTTTCGGCAACCTCGCCCGCGACTCGGCCAATGGATTCGCGATTAGACGGGCCCGTCCATCCTTTGGCGAAAAATCGCGACTGAAAATTACGCGCGCGATCCTACGATTTTGCCACTCTTACGTCGAATATCCGGTGGACTATAACGTTTAAATATCCTGTCTCCGCCGCGTAAATGTAAAATTTAAAAGCCAGAGTCCGGGACCGGAAACGTTAGTTGCTACGTAAAGTCGTCTCTGGCAGATCGGTGCATACGTGGCGACATTTTAAAATAGAGAACGTAAATTGTAACAAATAATGGAAAGGCGAAGAGGTGTGGAGCGTCCGAACTCGTCGCTTTATTTCCAACGAATTATTCAGATAATTTGAAACGGCCGAGCGGATCGATGCGACGAACGGAAGTGATTTTTAATACGCGTCGACGTTCGATTTGCCTAAACGCGCTGTCTGCTCGCCGCTCCCGTTTTTATTCTAAACGATTTCCAGCGTAATTACACTGCGACCTATTCTTCTATTATTTTTTCACAGATATTTAAATAATAGAAAGAAATTCTTGCGCCGCGGCGCCAGGATGTGAAATCTGTTTTACCATTCATTTTCAAAAAAAAAAAATTTCTTTCGTCTCTCCGTTACCGGCTGGGCCCGACCCGTAATGGGCTGCCCGAAGAGGTCCTCTTTGCGCCCGTCAAGCGAAAAAAGTTAAAAACGGCTAAATATGGCCGGCATTTTGTTACTGTAACATTTTAAATAAAATACAGTTGAGTTGTTTTTATGGTCTAGACAGAGAGAAGTGGAGAAGGAGAGATCTTCCGTACAGTACGTCCTTTCTTTGGTTTTTCCTTTAAAGTTAAATAAAATGTGTAACCTGTCCGGTTCGCTATCTGCGGGACTCGGTGAACCCGACAAGCCATACCAGGAACCGCGTTTTTACGCGATAAACCGACTACAATGAATTTAATAGATAACGGACGAGCAAATTATGACGCTACAGAGCGGATGGACTAAATTTTTCTTATCTATTTTATTCTAACCGCACTGGGTTCTTAATTTATTTTACAAACGCCGCTGTTTTGTTCTTGATTTTCGAGAAATAAATGTTTATTTTAATCCTAGTTTATATTAACTGCAATATTTTGTGCGTAGACCGTAAACGAAACACGGACAAACGTTTTATTTTCGACAGTCGGATTCCGAATTTTTCGGCGTTGTAACCCACGGTGCGCAGAATTTTCTATTCGTAAGTCCAGTTTGTTAGAAGAAAACGTCGAAGCTTAGCCGGGCCGTGGCAGAAACGCGCGCGTACTCTATATTAGACGACGATTAACTCTCTTTCTATTCCAGAAAATTCGTCTTCGCACCTTTGTGCCGAGGGATAAGCGCCAAAAGATCCCTACCGTACCCCAGAGAAATCTCCAGGTAAGTACCGCCGATTTTCCTCCGCTAGAGGTCTCTTTCTACTTTGGATTGACTTCGTCCGTTTTCCTCCAGGCACCGCCCCATCCAGGACCCGGACCGATCGGTGGAGCCCTGGCGTCCGGCTCCGCCGGAAATGTACGCGGATGCGGCAGCGGACGAAAGAACGGTGAGTGAGGACGGGGGGCGGAAGTGCCGAGACGACCCCTGACCGGTATCTTTCTTGCAGGACGGACGGATGAGACAGATGCGGGAGCCGTCGGCCGAGAATTGGATGCGCGGAGGAATGGTGGCGGACTATTGAGGACGCGTCCCCCACCCGCTAGTCCGATTCCACCCCTCCTTCCCCGCCACCCTGCTCGTCGATCATTAAGCTTTCCGATATTAATAAACGGTCTCCAGTAAATCTGCTCAAGGTGATCGGTCTCAGTCCATAACTTTCGCGTCGGACGAAACATTCGGTTCTCCACCCGAACGGAATTTACCGATCCGTCTGGCTTTCGGACCGGAAAAAGGCCACTTACGTCACACTACGTAAATCCTCGAAACCCCTTAGCGAAATAGATACCGAGTCGTTTGGCATCCCCGACAGACGAGGCGAAAACTCGATTATCCGATCTCGATGGATCCGGGCTTTCGCGGACGAAATTCCGGATAATCTAGAAATTCGCTTGTTTTTGTGTTTTGGGTACGAGCACCGCGCGTACGAATACTTTATTTGAAAGCAGCCCGGTAGCCGGGAATAAATCATAGAGAGGCGCTTTAGGAGCGAAGTAAAAGACTTCCGACTGCTATTTTTCTCTTTTCCAGCCAGCACCGGGCCCGTTAGTTACAGTTCGAGTGTAGTAAACCTAACGGTAGCTTAAGTTTACGTGACGAAAGCAAAAACGCACTTTATGATACTGTTGTAAGAGTCCGCAGAAAATTTTTCGGGAGGCAAAGCTTGACATAATTAATTACATCAATACACTTTTACTTAATTACAGTGGTACCTAGAACTTCCAACGCTAAATTCGGCATAAATTTGCCTGGGATTTCGAACGATGCTTCGGAGTTCGAACCGTGCACGCACCGAGAAAATGCGCACGCTTTCGGCACGTTTAGTTATCTATATTAGAGAGGTTGCGGCCGACGTTTTCATGGCGAAAACGTGAACGTCGGACGTTCGGCGCCGCATTCCTGTAAGCTTAAAAGTTTGACAATGGCGTTTGGAACGTCGAGCATGATTCCACTGACGTTCCAAACGCCATTGTCAAACTTCTAGGCTTACAGGAAGGCGGCGCCGAACGTCCGACGTACACGTTTTCGCCATGAAAACGTCGGCCGCAACCTCTCTATTGTGTCTTTCGTCGATTTTTAACAACTTCTTGCCGCAATTTTTCTTGGTAGACGTCTTTCGAATTAAAACCTTACATTGCTTATCCGTTAGTTGGATATTTGCCCACCGATCTTTCTGAACTACATTTGCATATTCCCCTTACATCCCATAACCTTTTTACCGTTTGTGCGTCGTTATATCCTTTGCGAAGTTCATAGATATACTTTTTATTAAGATATTTCCATTCTTTTTTATTCAAACAAAATATGAAGTAAAAAGTTTAAAATGAGCTTCTAAACAAAGAATACGATCTCTCTTTCGCAATAATGTGTTAAATTTCACCACCGTTACGATTAAGTCACACGACCGTGTTAAGTAACAACGGCTGTTTAAAATAGGCAAAAATTTTCCATTCGACTCAATATAACTTTTACTGATTTGCTGTGGAATCCGAAAAGGCTGTGGCAGTGCCGTAATTAGCTATTCTCGTGCCCCGCGCAAGAATTTGCAATTTTTGAAAGTATCCTTAATTAATTTACTCAAAATCTGACGTAGTGTTACCTGTATGATCTAGTTTCGCGGCGCTGCAATCGACGGATAAAGTAGTAATCTCCAGTTACGTGGAGTGATCTCCGTGTTATACTTTGAGGCATGTTGGCACAACCTACACGTTCTATTGTTTTTTATTTTTTAAAGCGGTTTCGGATAACCGAGTTTCCGCCGTTCGACGATAAACGAATAATTCGATTTTTAACGATTCTACCCAAAAATTTTTTGTCCGTGGAAAACGGCAGAGAGAGAAAAGAAAACACGAGGAAGTGGCCTAAATTTTTAATTAATTTTTATTCGAATATAAAAATTAAAATCTAAACGAAGAAAAAAGCGAGACAATAGACACTTAAGAGACTTAAATGCGTTATATTGACGAGGACGGAGGTTAATTGTTAAAACGCTAATTGATGCTACGGATCGTTGGGAAGCGGAAACTCGCCGTCGGACGGTTAAGTATTTCCGGTTTGGCGGTTAGTTATCGTTCAAAAGCGAAGGCGATATTCGACTCGTTCGCTATTTACGTACAGTATATGCAAGTTCCTCCGAAGACCAGAAAGTATCCAGAAGTGGCGTTCCCAGAATTCTCGAGTACATACTATCGCGAATTTTAACAGACACGACAACACCGGAACAGACGGATCTCCAACCCATGGCCTCAGACGTCGTTCGTTTCCTCGGAAAAGGCGTAAACCTCATTCCGACCACCGAACAATTGTTTCTTTTCTATAGTTAATCAATAAAAACGGGAAGATTGTTTTAATTAAATATGGCGGACGGTGGCACCGTTCAATAACTAATTGCGCACCGGAATTTCAGTTTCATTTTACAAAATTCTTATTACCGGGTTATATTTTTAAGGTAGGAATTGCCGATTTAATTTTTTATCGCCGTCTTTATTGAGCGTAAAACGTTTACGATTAGAAGAAATTAATTACGATCTCTTTTGCAAAATATTAAAATAAAAAAAAAACGAAATGGCAAAACCTTCGTATGTTTTTTAAGTCGTTAAAGGATCGTTACGCCATTAAATTGCCAAAGTACGAAAAAGTCATAAAACACGTCGCGGTGCAAAATTTCCTCGCGAACGAAAAACTGTCCGTTTACTATTAATTACAAAAATAAAATTAGTAATTCAAACGCCAGGCGAAAAAACAAAGACCGTACTTTACAAGAATAAAAATACGTGGACGAAATCTTTGCCGGTCACGCATTGTTCCGGAGAACTTATTACGACAACAACGCCAAGATTCCGCCTCCAAACTTCTATTCTAATTAATGAGCGGTTGTTTCGTATTAATCGGATTCGTCCGATTTTACCCAAAGTTTCCGTTTCCGGAATTTTAATGCCGAATGTAAGAAACGTTAGTTGTGTTTGGAATACGGTACAACAAACGACACGTATTCCAAGGAATTTCGTATTGTTTCAAACGCAATTCTGTCTTTATCATTACGTCGCGTTAATTAATAGCCTTATTTCGAGTTTCCTTATAACGAACAAAGTTCGACTCGTGAGTTTTTTACCGTCTAGTTAATAAAATACGTAGTTACGTAACTACTATTTTCTAGTTACCAAGCATCAATACGAATAAAATCGATAGAGATTTCGCGGTCGGTAGAAAAAGAGACGTAACGACCGAAGCAACAGGTAAGAGGGAGAAGCAGAACTCTTCATTCTCGACCAAAGTTATTGTTAAATAAATTATGCCAAGAAATTTTCCGTTACGTCAAAATCACAAGTTAGTACGTTTTCGGTTCTTTTCTTATCCGTTTCGTTCATTACACAAAATAAATTACTCGCAATTTCGGAAATATTCACGAAACAAACGTCTAACCGAAGCATCGTCGAGGCATTATTCAGCGAAACACAATTGCTTTAATGAATTAATAATAATCGTGTTTAAAGTAACCAAACGTGGATTAAGTGGATTGCGAATAAATGCGCGATAATTTGTTGGCAAATCCGGATTAAGATACGCGTTACCTTTCGTTCGCTCCGACAATTTTATTAAAATGGTGTCGGCATTTCTTTTTTAAATGGAATAAGTAAATATTAATAATGTGTTTAGTACACATTTTCCTATAGATTAATTGTACAAACGTTCGCGATTACGCTAGAAGGAAGCCTCGTACAGTATAGGACTTTTTAGTCTTTTTTACGGCGTATTTCGGTCACGATTCGTAATAAATTCGACTCGACCACCCTCTTGGGTAAACTGCGGACGCCAATACGTCTTTTACAACGACGCGTAATCGAAATAAGCTCGGATGCTGCGAGAAATTACCGTATTCTTTCTTAATACTTACGATTAAAAACGATCATCCGACACCGCGTCGTTTATACGTCGCCTACACTTTTCCTATTTAGTTACTGGGAAATAAAGCGTAAGGCGTTACTAGAGGGTCCGCGGGGTCACCCATTAAACAAAAACTGGAAGGCGATTTTGTAAACGAATACGAGGAACCGAAATTCGTTCCCATCAGATTCTGCGGATTTATGATATAAGCTAGAGTATAAACCAATTAGTGCCCAATTGTACACCGTTGACGATGGGAATCGAACTCGGACTCCATCCGGGTATTCGACATTTACACGATTTTTATTACATTTTAGAATCTACATCGGTAACTTTCGGTTTTCTACTCGCGTATTTTTCCAGATTTCGTCTTAAATCAATCGGGATCTTGTCTTTTTTCGGATCTTATCCTAATTTGTAAACTTTTAAAGTTTAAGTTACGTTACGTACTGTACCTAGCGCGGCCTGGTATTTTTGCCATCTATAATTTTTAAGTATTCGAAATAAGTTTATTTTAGACCTATTAACGGCTCGGTATAAGTTAAAATAACTACTCAAAACTTGTCAAAAATGTATACAAAGAGTATTATAAGAGTAATGGCAAACATTAGTTAACGAGAAACCTAAAACTGAATGTATTTTAAAAAGTAATGTTAAATTTAACAGAGTAAACGCCTACAAAGAAACGATGGCAGAATGCACACCCGTTGAATCGAACTATTTTAAACTACGAAATATCAATATTTTGCCGGTCGCGAGAAGCACTGGCGTAGCGTGGGTGTCAGCCGCCCGGGGCGGAGGAAAATTTCGACCCCCTTATTTAGGTATCTCGATTTAAAAGACCAAAATTCAGTTTCGTAACAGAATAAGTAATGAAAAATTCCGTGTTGCCACCTTATTAAAATCGCCGACCCGGACGGCGGGTGAGATTTGTTCGAACAGAAGTTCTTGACGCGTGCTTGTCATTTTGCAATGCGAAGAATAATTTGCAGTACATGCCGGTTCTAAATCAGTTACAGTTAGCGACTAGGGAGACTCGGGTAGGAGTAACGCCAGTGACCTAGCTGTATTGAATATTGGAGGTGTATATATATATACGAATAAATCGTACAAGCAAAAACAAAAAAGGTCAACAGGTTGCGCACGATATCCCCGGACGGCGAGTCGATTCCCGGACAATCCGGATGGATGGAACACTATTCCGTCCTCATTTCAATCGGTCCGAGTCGTAGGTGGACGAAAATATGAAATAAAATAGTTCAAATTCTTACAAGATATTATTTATTGTGAAATTTTGCCGCCCCCACTACGCTACGATACTGGCGAGAATACTCCGAGATAGAAAATTAATGTGGAGACTAAAAACTCGCCGACGAAAAAAGGAAATTACCGGAATAGAAAACGAAAACAAAAACAGATCGCAGAAAATCATGGGACTTTGTAAGTATTTTAGGGAGAATTGTCTAAAGGTCTGATCCTAAATTGAAGTTGTAAACGAATGATTTGTTGAAAATCCCGTATTTAATCTTAAAACAGTCGATAGTCGAATTCTGTACTCGACAAAGTTAAAAACAATATAAACTATCGCGTGTCGTCACTACTCGATATTTACGGATGTACCCGCGATTACCGGAGAAAACGGAAGAGCACCTCTTACGACACACAAATTTGTAAGAAACACCCCCGCGACTCTCCTTTCTCTTAAGTATATATTCGAATTTTTAAAGAATGTCTGTTCGGAAGCGAAATCTCGAGAACGAAACGGCTATTCGGTCGGGTGGCGCGAAGAAAATCACCAGGGGTTACGAAGAATTATCGCAAAATATACTCGGTGGATGGGAATAAATAGCCAGGCGACGTCGCTCGGGATTTCTCTATTAATACGAACGATTCTTCGCCGCGATTTGTCTCGGTTTTCCACCGCCAATTTACGACGCCTCCCTTTAGATCCTACTTCTAACTCGTTCCTTTTCTCTCGTCACGCTTCACGGATTGCCGCAGCGAGAATTAAGAATACTTCGACGCGGGTTCAAAGACAACGTCACGCGAGATGGCGGTTTTTTCTACTCGACTTTCCAGTCAGACGCAACGGGAATTGCTATTTGTTCAGCCATTTCGTGAGAATAAAAACATTGGTGAATATACCGATTATCTCCCAATTTAACGCTCCGGTTTAAGAATGCCGTACGAGACTTTTCGGATAACGTTAATTTATAACTGTTTTATAATTGTTAATTAAAGTCTTCCAATTGTTAAACTGGAGATGGGGAGATCTGCACCGATCTTTCAATTAATCTTCTATTGGAACAGTCTAGGCGACGATTTACGTAATATAAAAATAAAAAAAAAAAAAAAAATATAAGGGCAATTTCTCGGCACGGGCATTTTGTAAAATTAGGAAAGAAACGCGCGACGACGCCAAAACGAAACTCGAAGGGAAAAATTTTTACGAACTTCGGGCTGGTAAATAACGTTTCCGTTCTCGTTCTTCCCGGAATCGCCAATAAAAATCGGAGGACCTCGGAGTGGCGGGAACGACGGAGGAACGTTTTACCGTACGGTAATACCTCGACTTACGCGATTTTCAAATCTCGTCGATTCGTCTTTTGTTTGAGCGCCACGCGACTCTCGATTGTTCGGTTTACATGTTCGTACGTGTCGCGCGGAATCGACGCATAGCTTGTTATATCTACGGAGATTCTACTATGTCATCCAAACGAAGTAGATTCTTCCGCATCAAACAAGAAAAAAAACTTTATCTTTGGAATGGAAAGTTAAACATTATTAAATTAAAGACTTGGATACAAAAATGAAAATTTGTGAATTGGCAAAAGAAGTTTGATCTACTGGAATCGACGGTCAGAATTATAAAAGGCAAAGAAAAAATTCTCGAAGCTGCGAAAAATGCTCCATCTTTAAATTCGAGCATCATTCGTAAACGTCACGGTATTATCCGAGATGGAAACCATGTTAAAATTATGGTGTGATAATCGAGTAAATGTGAAAAATTGTATAATAATATAATTTGTTATACGTATGTATTATCTAAGATTCTATTAAACATTTTTTCTAAATTATTGTTTTCTTTAGTCTCAGGCTCCAATTAAAAATTATTTGTATTTATATGCGAAATTATACCCCGACTTACGCGGTTTTCGCTCGGTCCCACCTATCGCTTAAGTTCGGGGGTATTACTGTACTTGTACTCGATTAGCGTGGGAGCGGCGCGAGCCAGGTTTTATCGCGACTTCCGAAAAAAAAAACAAAAAGTCATTTTCCACTATTTATTAACTCTTAAGCCGTCAACACACAGGCGCCTCCCACCGCCTTGATCTTATCCTCCGCTCTCTTGCTGAAGAACTTGGCCTTGACGATGACCGGTTGCTTGGGCAGACGACCCTTGCCCAACACCTTGAAGTAGCCCTGAGAAAGAACAAAGAAGGGTTAGAAGGGTGACCATCCCCTTTCCCGCCAGAAAAGGGGGAAGACCACTCACCGCTCGGACCACATCCACCACGGGCGCCTTTCCTTCCGGGTCCTTCTCGTACTTCTTCCTGGTCTGTTCGGTAACCAACGACCACAATTTGTCCAGGTTGATGCACGGCTTCCAATAATGGTTCTTCCTCAGGTGAAAGTTCCTCATGCCCACCTTTCCGAAATAGCCCGGATGACTGAAGGATAAAAGACCAAATCGGTATTTCGAATATACAAAAAAGGCAACGTCCGGCCCGCCGTACTTACTATTTATCGAAGTTAATTCTATGGTGATGCTGACCTCCGGCGTTACCTCTACCTCCGGGGTGCTTGCGGTGTTTACCTGAAAAATCGATCGACGTCGTTAGGCGTTTCGTTTCGTCCCCTCGCAAAATCCTAACAATTTATCTAAGAGAATCGCTAACACCCCGAATTTAACCAGTCGGGGTGCACCCTCCTCAAAAACTAAACTCTGCAAAGACTTCCTTAAACGAATTCCTCGCCCTCTTACGTTTCCTCTCCACGCCGAAGTAGCCTGTGTTCTAGACGTTTGTATAATTTATTTGTTTCGAATAAACCTACTTTACGTCACTTCGTACAGACGCGAATTTAGTTCTCTCAAAGGCAAACCACGCACAAGCGAGAAATCTCGCCGACGTGAGCGAATTTCTGGTTCTCGCACATATCTGACAGGGTTTGATATTTATCGCGTCTGCATAGTCGCACCCTTAGGCGAATAAATCGCGCGCGACGGAAATTTGTCGCCCGGGAGATGGCGGAGGAGCGAGAACGGAAAGTAAGCCGTCTTTCGAGCACGAAACGGAATAAAAGAAACTATTTACCGATTCTTCCGTGACCGTGGCTGACGTGTCCTCTCAACTTGCGGGTCTTTTTCTTGTGTGTAGACTGTAAATATAATAATAAACCATTAGACAATTATCGATCGAACAGTCGTTTCGACATTATCTATATCGCGATAAAACTGTCGAATTCTTAATGACTATTGCGCAATTTACCATAAACACGTACGGATCTACGGGACGTCCAAATTTAATACGAACCCGTTGTAAAAAAAACAAAGGCATCGAATCGTTTTAATTACTCCCGAAGTACAGTACCGTCCGTAGAGAGAGTTCAAAACGCATTACCGCCTTGTAACTCCTTTCTCGGAGTCGATACGATTCTCTGCATAAAAAATAAGAATGGCGGACGAGTCGACTGCTCTCAAACTTGCGAAAGGAACCCGTCTTTTTAATGCAAAATAACTGCGGACGTTATCCACCCCAGGCATTAGAATCTTTTTTACGCCAAGGAAGCGCCGACATTATTACAAAACATTTTAAGCATTCATTTATGGGTCCTACGGGATTCCGAGATGAAAGCTCGACGAGAAAGGAGAGAGATCAAAGAGGCCGACACGGAAAATTTATGCAAAAAACTTAAGCAAGTCGCTGAGAACGGCGTTTAATCGATGGACAAAGCGTAAAGTACGCGGAGACCTCCGAAAACGGTGCATCTTCGGTTCGAGTAAATCGGTAAATTTGCCGACAAAAATAGTTTAATGGGCCTAAAATATATATTTAGTAACAGTTAAAAATGATTAGTTTTAATTAAGAATACCCATTTAATATATCGACGCCAACCGCCGTAATTACTTTACCACGCATCCGACTAAAACCGTCATTCAGACGTCGAGTTTACGACACTTAACTGGACGGAAACGACCCGAATTGTTAAAAATTATAATTACTTCGGAAAGCGCCACCGGCTGGCAGTGCGTACGCGAGATTGCGGGATTTATTAACAACAATTAAACGCGGGAACCGACCATTCTATCGCTTTTTTAAATACGTGGCGCAATTCATTCCATATTGCCGGTAAAAATCATTATTAAACCGATCGACTTCCTAACCAGTAGTATTTTATATTACAGAAACGAAAATGCATTCCACTTCATTCTCGTAAACACTAACGGCCAAAGAGAATTTCATCCGTAATTTATTTCCCACTTCTACCGCGTCCGACCTGCCATCCGCTCCTAGTAACATGAGTGGCCGGCGAAGTTGGCAAATTTATAATCAAATAAAAGCCCAACCCCGATGCAATCCGGAATAAAAACTTTCCGACGCTGCCCCCAATAGAAGATCGTTAATTACCATAAATGTCAAAATACTAATAACGAAATTTTATGGCATTAAACATCCGGCACGCCCACCGCGTATTTAATCCTTTTGCACACTCGTGGCATTCCGTTTAAATTGCATTTCTTTCTTTTCTTTATCAAATTAGTAACAACTGCCAACGTAGCCCAGTAACATAGCTAACGGAATATCACGTTTTGCACATATTTTCCATATTTGTTATTCCATACCAAAAACAGACCCGCCTCACTGTTGTACTACACTAACTGCAACGAAAAACTGATCCGATTAGGCACAAAATTTGACTCGTTCCTAGTGTCGTTACGATGGGAATCTCGGCAATGGTGCGGTACGCCGATGTATCCGAACTCAAATCCGGTAAATGCCGCGTGCGGCTGTGGTGATGCCTGCCCCACGATGCCACCAACCAAATCTGAACGGATCAGATTATTGTCCTAGCAGAGGCTGGATGGTCGACAAAAAAAATTGCTGCCGTATATCGAATGTTCAAATTGGATAGACATTGAAGACGATAGCGAGAGGTAATGTTATAGTCCGTAGGTCGGTATCCGGCAGATCACCTTTGGGCCACGATGAAGGTCTGACTGTGAACGTACGCCACGGGTATGTTCCGACGTCCGATATGGCGCGGCTTATGTCGAGACAGGCTGTGCTCCGAGACCCCGTCTCCTATCTCTGGCTATTGCCGAAAATGTCTTGCTTCGTACGGTGTCCGGGCATCTGGAATGTCAAAGTGTAATTTTGACGAGTTCCACCGCTGCTATAATAACGGCGATAAACGAGGAAGGTAGCTGCGAGTAGCTCTGGAGCAAACACATCCCCACTGCCTACAGTGCCAGTGGTCATCCAAAGTATTCCGTAACACGGTATGTTTTGGCCCGTACTGCTTACCGTTGCGTGAGCGGTCCCGGAGTCATTTTACGGCAGGCTAGGCGTGTGCTAGACCACGCGTGGTAAACACAATGTCTCGAAGATGTCACGCCTACCAGGTCTCCAGGCATATCACTCGTTGAAAGCATACGGGATATGGTTGGATGTCGCCTCGAAACCTCCTACATTCCGGACCGGGCTCAACAAGCACGGTCACGGATCTCTCGAGGTAAGACGGTTGTTCGTGTGGCTGCTTTGAACGAGGTGGCTAGTGGCGGTTCCGCGGAATATTGACCACACACCTATATAAAACCTCAATTCTGTGGCCGTTAAAATATGTTTACCTAGTCTCGAGTATTGTCTGTTTTCCAAATTTCAGACCAACTGCACCACTCCTGGAGAAATAAATCTTTTTCTCATTTTACTCCAACCATTTTAAAACAACAAAATAATTTTTGAGTTGTCTTCGAAGCACATCATGTGTGTTTAATAGCTGTAAAATGTAGCAGGACAAACTGCAGAGAAAATTCTTCGATTTGAGCCACATTTGTTTTAACTAAAGCCACAATACAGCATACAAAACGATCAAATTACTGGACAACAAAACACTAAATTAGCTTTAAAAAGTGGTGTAGAAATGTTTTACAATGATTAACACACAAGAAAACATTAAGACCAAACTCTAAATCTAAAGCTCTGATTAAAAAATGTACTAAAACCAGTATAGAAAATTTACTGTTCCAATTCCAAAGTCAAATTTTTTCAATGAAAACTAAACTACAGGTAATATAAAAATTTAGTCTTATTAGTCTTAGTTGTATTTAAAAATAGCAATCCTAAAATTTTATCTATACCAAAAACAATTACTCCCCTTACTATCATCTGTGTAAGACCATGCATCCATTTTGGAGTAAGGTTAAATAAGCACTATGCACAGAACCAATATCCAGCAAGAAAACACAAAACTATAGGAAAGCAAATGCTTTTCTATAGTTTTGTATTTTCTTGCTGGATACTGGTTTATGTTTAGTGCTTATTTACATACACCCAGTTTGAGTAGTTGAACCTGTATGTGGTAACCAAAGAAAACTTACTGATGCCAGACAATAGTCTACAAATAGTAATGCACTTTTTAAAAATTTTTTATAACAGTATATTCATAATTATACCGAAGTGACTGTTTTAGATAGTTGCAAAAACAGTACACAACAGTTTTCATGACTATCTCAAAACAAGCCCCACGTGTTGCTTAGCAAATCTGTAATTACCATTGCCCGAGACATCAAAGTATCTCGCCCGTCATCTTTCAATTTTCAACGTACGTGGCACATTCCAGTCAAAGGTATTTTATCTATTTAATGAAAGAGCTTGAAAGTCAAGATAAAGAAATTTATACAAAATAAATAAAATTTATGCAATTTCTTAACATTCTCACATAAGAGACTATTATAAGATTTATTAACGAACACAAAGATTTATTATATTTTAAACATTTCACTTTGTATAAAAAAAAATAGCATTTCAATTTAAGAGTAAGTCAGTATTCAAAGCATCAAACCATTAAAAAAAAACTAAATTTTGAAAAGTCATTTGGCATAATTAAAATATTGTCTGGTAAAGAGAATATTTAATCATGGAATAGAAGCAAACAATTGTTTCATTCTCAAATTAATTTTTCTGTGTTCTTCTTGTTGACAATATTGAATATCCACATTAAAATGTATGAATATATATTTGAAAAATTGTTTCAAAGTATATTACCTACGAGAAAACTTCCCAAAAGCAATTTCTAGTTATGTCACAAAAGAAAAAAAGAGAGTTGTAACTAATTAAAAAATTGTAAAGATTCAAAAAATGCAGGCAAAAATATATAAATAAATAGTAATTAAAAATAATTATAAAACAAACTAATTAATTTAGTTTTTATAATTAACACTAAATATATTAACTTAAAAGTAATAATTAATGATGATAAAATAATTAAAATCAAATCAATTGAAAATTAAAACGTTTTTAAAAACTGTTTAAAATTATTTTGAAATTTTCAAATTATAAATCAAATTAATTTTTAAATTTATGTTACTTGTGTGTGGCTATGACATAACATTTTGTTTTTAATACATATACAGTATGTTTCTACACATCTCTTGCAAATAAGAATCTGTTTTTCTTTCCTGGCAATAGATTGAAATTTGTTATGCAAACTTGGCATGGCTGTGTAATATTCCATAAAAGTTGTAATTCTGAGCTATAATAATATAGTAATACAGTGCCCAAAAAGCAATTAGACTGGTTACAGAAAAAAATGTACAAATTGAGCTACAAACATCTGGTACAATACGGTAAAGCTTTTTGTCCTATAGTTCAGTGTTTCTCAAACTATGGGTCACATTATAATTTTAATCAGTCACGAAATGAACCTTCCATAGAAATACTTGTAACAGTAAGTATTCTCTAAGAACTAGGAACAATAGATGCATCCGTTAAGTACTAAAAATTTTTAACAACTTTTTTCTTATACAATCAATCAATCGTTATTTTACTAAGGTGTGAACACACTATAATATGGCTAATTAAATGATTGGAATAAATTGTGAACACACATATCCCAGCCCGCGTAATAGCATTACCGGGAGTAAATGATACATCAACATAATTTTACAAACAATTCTTACAAGGATAAATACATTCAATAGAGAGGTTGAGGCAGACATTTTAAACGTGTACGTGTGACGTTCGGCACCACTTTCCCGTAAGCCTAAAAGTTTGACAATGGTGTTTGGATAGTCGGTGGAATCACGCTCGACATTCCAAACACCATCGTCAAACTTTTAGGCTTACGGGAAAGCGGCACCGAACGTCACACGTACACGTTTAAAATGTCTGCCTCAACCTCTCTATTATTACAATAGTGAGGATATTTATATTATTTACAGAGGTAATTTCTGATGATGTTTATCAGGTCGTGTGAAATGGTTATATTAAGTACATATATAGTAATGACAATATATTTACAGCAGTAACAGAGTAGCAATAACAGAGTAATAATATATAGAACGATCACAGAATAGATTAAGATTAACCGACATGCAATTATTTAAAAACAAACAATGATGGCAATAATAAAGTATAATCATTTTCAAAATGAATAACAGCATTTAAAGAAAATATACATATTCAATAATGGTAGAAGATGCATTCCATATTATTACTTGAGTTGTATTATTTTTTATACATTCAATATGTAGAACACGTGCTATAATATGTAATAATTAAATATCACATACAGATTAAATAAATGTATAATTAATACCATAACTAAATAATATGTTTATCAACAATATAATGTATAGAATAGACAAGTGTATCAATAACACAAGGGTCACTGGATCTACAATTGTTAATGAAATATTATATCAATAATGAATAAGATATTTTAACAGGATACACGTATTTAGGCATTATGGTGTATATATATATCTTACATTCAATGTAGCAAACAATTCGTCCCCACAATTAACCTTTAATACATGTATAATAAAATGAGTAATCATAGTATGCAGAACAAGCATATACAGTATATATTATGCAAGTAACACAGAATTAATTAATAAAATTATAAATATATTATACAATAGAACAAAATTAATTAATGAAGTTAAATAATAATTAAACAGTAATTAAAATAACAAATATTAATAATAATAAATATAGTAAACAAGTTAGAGTACACTACATCAAAAATGCAATCTGCACAAAAGTTTTACTTCAATCAATGATAATCTCCATCCATAAATCAGCCAACAAAGTCCTGTAACTGTAGTATTGAAGTACCTGATTTATCTAAAAGATGCACAGGATGCATGGAATTATTTGATTTGCGTTGCTTGAGGAGCAGGCAAATTTCAGGATTAACTAATGTCTTGGTTGATTCTCCTTGGGAAGTCAAACTAAGGCAGAAAAGCATGAGATGAAGCAGTGCAATCATTCAACGGTGAAAAACAAGGCAGATTACACAATCCATTTCAACCGACAAAAGTTCAGCCACTGTCAGATTGAATTTCTGACATGTGTGTATGTAGTACAAGGCACTTGTAGAATAATAGTTTTGTATTTCTAATAATAGTCACAAGTGCAGATTTCCACAAGTTCATATCAGCCATCATATCACAAATTATGGCTGATTTCCTTCAAAAGTCTAAGGAATGTGTATATACATATGTGGTGCCAAGGATTGTGATTCATAGTAGGTTGCTGAGGGGAGAAAAAATACATCCAACATATCAAATGAAATATCTCTCCATCAATCCATCCGGTGTGGCCAAAAGACTGGCAAAATAATTAAGTTGAGCATATATACAATTAATTTAGCATAAAGAACAGCATTTATTCAGATATATGCCATCAGCCATCACCAACAACAAAGAACACGTTAGACAAAGTGAAAGCAAAGTATTGAATAACAAGCCTAATATCAACCTGAATATCTTATAAAAACAATATAATATCACAGACATCTTAAACACATATCAATTAACATAGCCAATAATTACTAGTCGGTTGCAAAATGAATAGGTTAAGTTGAATGCCAAAGTAACTAAGCATTGATAGCATGTTGAGTAACAAAGTTAACTGTATTAGCTAGTCTTTTAAAAGCGTTGTAAATGTCACAAGTGATTCAAATGTCTGATAACCAACAAGGCCACGTGATGCCATGTTCCTCAAGTAAAAGTCGAAGTTCCAATATATCTTGTTTGATTTTTATGCAATCATAAATATAATGTATAGTGCCGTCCTCTACCAGATATGTAGGACACAAATTAGAATTTCTATTTGCAAATCTCACGAGATAACTCGCATACTTTCCATGGTTTGTCAAGAGCTGTGTGGTACTATGGTTAGGTGTATACCATTTAAGTATAAAAAAATGTGCAATATTTAGGAATAAACTGATAAGTAATATGTTCACTGTTAAGATCCCAATTTGTCTGCCACCTAGAAAGAGTATCTTCCCACAGCAGCCGTAGTAGTGTCCGTTTACTGATTTTATCATATTCAAAAGGTGCAGCAGTGTTCTCTGCAGCCTGCTTGGCTAGGAAATCCGCCCTTTCGTTTCCTTGCACACCTTGATGGGCTCTAACCCATGTTATTGCAAAAATACAGTCTGTTGTCTGCAAAAGGTTTCGAATATTTTCAGCAATTGGATGTAATTTCAGGCTTTTTAAGAGTGTAGGCAGAAAGTGAATCTGTATACAAATGAATGGTTGTTCCAGGAGGATTGATATTTGCCCATTCAATGGCACAGCAAATTGTAAATAGTTCTGCTTGAAATACAGTACAACGATTGCTTAGGCCAAGACTCCACTAGCGTAAAAACCTTCGCCGTAAAAACTTTTAATCACGTGACCTATTTGCATTTGCATCTGAATTGTGGTGGAGGTCCGGCTAGTGAAGTTTTTACGGCGACAGTACTATCGAAGTTATAAAGACAATGATTATATTCTACGAGTTTTTTTCTGTACTATAATTACAAATGTAGTAAAAATAATATCTTTACTTTCATATATTAACTTTTATTATTAATTAAGATAATATACAGCACTTATTAAGCTTAGCTTCTTTCATTATATACTCCTCTAAATTGAAGGTCTTTCCTTTGGCCGTCCGTATCGCATGATTTAGGCATCCATTNCATGCTGAGATCATCATATAGGATGAATAATCCTCTGGTAAAATATTTACTTAAATAATAAATAAGTATTTTACCTATGAAAAAAATGAATAATAAATCTGATTTAAATAAGGATTTAACAACATGTTTTTTAATTTTTGAAACCTAACCCCCCCTTTCACGCTAGTTCTTTGTTTCGTATAACACGGAAATTTTTTGGAACGTAACTCCCATGTTATTTGGGGGTTAACTGTAGTTCAGACATCAGTGCAATAATAGCAGATAAATAGGCAGCAAAATGAGATATAACTTGAATCAATTCACATTTTTCACCTTATGCAAACCCTCTAGTGTTTAAAAACAAAGCTATTTTTATCTTGGTCATTTGAATCATTCTTGTGTTTCAATACTTCAAGAAGTCTGTCTATGAAAAGAATCAATTTGGATATTAATGTCTGGATATTAACCAATAATAACCAGACATTTAATAACGAGTTTGGTCACACAATTACTTCCAGTTGGCTCACGCAAAGAAATAACACCCATTTTTGAAGATGGTATCAATCAAAAAATGCATGGAATAGTAACAATTAAAAAAAAAAAACCCAATAATTGATAGACCATTTAAATATTACAAAAAAAACTTTTTTTTTTAAATTTTACAAATGTAAACTATGACATTACCAATTATTTTTCTATACTACATAAAATTTCAATATTCCCACTAGATATAGTGTATTATCCATTACACTGTAAATTTTGCTTCTGAATAAAGGGCATGTTGCCTGGGATAGTAGATTTAACACAGCTGGATAACCAAGCCAGGGCTACATCATTAGCTTGCTTATCCAAATGTATAAAACTGTTTTACATGTAATGTGCAGAAAGACTTCACAGAACTTAATAGGTTGTTCAGCAGCTGCCAAGTTTGATTTAAGAAGGGACAATGTTGAGACACAAAATTTTGTTCAACTTTAGGAGTAGAAAAATACATGTATTATGTAGGGTGTTTGCCAGGACCAACAATCCAGTTCAACTTAAAACAATTTGAAATTAGATTTATATTATATTTGACTACATAATGAACTTGATCTTATGCATATGTAGACTAATGAACATCATTTCCATTCTTATTCTGGCAGACTCTAGTTAATAGCAACAGGCATTATAATAAAAACAAACTCCCCAACTTTTTAACCACCCACTGTGACTAACATCAAGGGTTAATGCCCTTACCTTTGCGGGGGAAATAGTCGAAACAAATCATTCATAAACAAATTTATCTTATTCTGCTTGTTTAATATAATATTGTTATATTGAATTCTTGCTCAAATGCTTAAACTCGAAGACATTCTACAATCCATACTCTGTCCAATACCAAACTGAAGTTTTAAAGCATTTTCCTTTATAATATTAGACTTCACTTCTCATTTATTTCACACAATTCAAATTGCTAAATTCAGTGCCAAATCAATTGGACGAATTATTTAACAGAAATATATTCATCGTGTGCCCGGCGTTCAATAATTTCCCCAACAAACACACTGCACTTTTCTTTAGAAATAACCACAATAAACTATTCACATAATTGCACTATTTTCAATATCAAAAACAAGGAGAAAAAACACCAAAAACCAGTGGTTTTTCTCTGGGTCTGCATCAAAATATGTTCAATTTGGTAAGAATAATAAAGACAATTAGAATGTACTTGTATACTTGTAAAAACATTGTATTAGATTACAACTTTAGTATGTATTAAAAAAATGTTCAGATCGAAACTAAGTGATTAATAATACTTGAATTGTGTGCCAATAAGAAAATGTATAAAGCAATTTCATAATTTCACGATAAGAATTATAACATTTATTTTAGCTTAAAGGAAATTTGTATATTACCTTAAGTGGAATTACGAGGGCGGTTTTTTAATCTCCCGACAGTCCAAAAAACAAAGACAAGTGTAAATAAAATAAATTTACCGTATTAACAAAAGTTAGGTACAAACACGGTTACTTTTTGACATAATCACCATGAAGGTTGAGGATTTGTCATATCTGTAGACAAGCTTTTCCATTCCCTCTTCATAAAATGTTGTCCCATACCTAACTTTTGGTAGTAAGTTTATTTTGTTAATTACACTTGTCTTTGTTCTATGGACCATTGGAGATTAAAAAAACGGCCTATGTAGATTATTTCATATTCGAAAATTATTAATACTCAAATAATCATACATTCCAATTAAATCCAAGACACATTAAAATTTATCCCCAGAAACACTCAGCAATAAGGAGATAATTTGTCCTTTTTTTAAGTCAAGGAAAAATCTCCATCTTGTTGAAAGTTTCATGTAATTGATAATACAAACCAACGAAAGCCATTTTAACAATAAGAATAAGACGTTGAACTATATAAATAGGATTTTTATAAATAATCGATAGCTATGTATTAGCCACGTATATGAATTACACGTGATTATCAAATAAATTCATTTCAAATAATAATAAAACACAGAAGATTAGTAACAAATATTTGCTCGAATTTCGATCGATTAAAGCGGAGAAAATAATATATATGAACAGATTGAAAGAGATTAAAAATAACACACGAACAACTCACCATTTTCAATCCAATAGGACTCGCCTGTTCACGCGTACGACGAGACTAAACTGAATTTTAGTGTTGCCAGTCTTATTCGATAAATGGAAATATAAAACACATATTTTTAAATAAAACATTTTATTTTTATTGTGATTCATCTATTAACATAAAATAAATATAATATTGTTAAAACTGATAATATACGAATGATAAACATTTAAAATTATATAATTACTAGAAATTCTCCCGTCAAGTGTGACGGACTACTTTCTATGAGAAAATAGATCGAAGAATTGAGAATACTGTAGTACAGATTTCAATAAATTCAAGAAGAGTAACTAATATTTCTACAAATTCAATAACTTATACTGTCCGTCGGATCATAATTGAAGTGCAATAATACATTTTAAATAACAAGGAATCTATTCTGAGTTTTTTAAAACTCTTTCCGCCCTTTGAGCACTAAGAGGGCCTCTTTTAGCTAGCTCGTTACGGGTTCGACCAGGCCCACAATGATGCGGCCGGGTGGTGAGGGACGGGGCCCGACGTATCTGGAGGGACTGCTCTCCGAAAAATTCCTGGGGATCTTTCGTTGTTGTTGTCGGTTAAGTTATGGCAACGCAACACTTGGGCGATCTGCATAGGAAGGGAAGCCTTCCGGGAGGACTTTTTAAGGGCAACTGCCCCTATTTAGGCGTTACAGACGTGGAGGAAACCCGGAAAACTCCACTCGGCCAGCCCGTTCGAGCGAGACGCAAACCCACGATCAAAACTCCCAGTGTTTGGGGGTAGGAAGACCGCTCGGCCACTGGTGGGCCTAAGAATCTTTCGACCCGTCCGGATTCGATCCCGGGTCCCCAGAGCGGTAGGCTGCCACCTTAACGGCTCGGCCATCCGTCCGCAATTGTAAAGGGTAGGTATAGGGCCTCACACAGAGTTTAGCTTAGGACGGACCTCTAAATGCCTAAATCCGGTCCCTGGCTAGAGCCGGATTTTTAACTAGTATCTGGAACTGACAAGTTGTAGTTCGCTGGCTGCGTTGTCCCTTCTTTGATGACATTTTAACAGAAAAATATTTGGCTAGCGCCGGTACACGACAATACTAAAAAACGCGCTCGGTTTGGAAAACGGAGGGTCGTAGTCACATGACAAAAATACAATGTTAACTGAATTGTGATAGTTAAAACGTAACAGCTATCGATAGCGCGGAACACAGACGCGTATCAACCGATTATCCGAGCGAAACTCACTTAGTAGCGCAGAGAATAGCGATTTGTTAACTGATTTTCGAAGAAGACTTATCGAATGTCCCGTGTAACGTTTTCTTTTAGTTATTGGAAATGCTCAGAATAGGTTCCCAGCCTCGTTAGATCTTTATCTATCACGTATCGGGTTTAACACAGTATGCTTATCCTCCGAAGAGCCGGTCGAAACTTTTTCTGCTCGACCATGCGAAATTACTCGCCAGGAGCCGGGAAATTCCTTCTGGAACACGAACGTCACTGCAACGTAAGTGCGATCACCGATCCGAAATCGCTAAAACGTTTATTCTATAGCTAATATTTTGGCAAAATAAGTAGTCCATACTTTTAATCGGAACATAAAACGAATATAACCAAAATGTCGTCGGGATTGAACAAAGACTGCGGGAGTTATAAGGAATTTACACACAGCCGACGGCTTTTACATTATTAAAATGCTATACATAATTAAATATATACATTTATTTATCTTAATTTGGTGTACAGTAGCGTTTGTTTGGAACGAGTGATTATCGTCTCATTATAACAAACCCATTTAAAAACCTACAAATAATTAAAATTGCTAAGACGTTGTCAAAATGATGTCCGAGGCTTTCCGCATCATACTCGTCACTTCGATCATTCCCATCGTAGTCGAACTCACGACAGGCAAGGAAAAGGGCCTTCTTAGGAGGCCCGTAGGAGAAAGAGTTAAAAATGATTTTAAAAATTGCCCATCGATATCGTTGCCGATTCTGGAAATAGTACGAGAAGGAAAAGAGACACGAGAAAATGCCATTTCTCGTCTCGATAATTTATACTACAGTAGTCTATTTGGTAAGTTAAAGGTTTTGTGTCATCCGAGATTTTTTACGATTCCAAGTAAGTTCGCCACTCAATGAAAAGAAATATAGAATATCTCCCGTCATATTCACCACATTTTCTGACGAGCAAATCTCATTCTTTGCAGCGGATACTCAACGCAGTACGGTCAATAAGCTGACAATTTTTATAATTTATCGTAAGATTTGTTAGATAATGCGTATTTTTATTCAAAGTTGAACTTTCGAGAAATCAGTTTACTCAGAGTTTTCAATTACGAACCTTTGACAATCGATGAGTTGAAATGGAGTCGATTGTTATCTACTCGTCATTTTCTGTGACTATACGATAGACCCCGATTTTACGAACTAATGAATTTCTAGAAACTTTCAGATCCAGAGATGTCCCAATTCGGCTTACGACGGTTTATTTAAAAAACCGTCATAAGCCGAATTGGGACATCTCTGGATACAGCAAAAGCCAGCGCTCTTTTGAAATTTCATTACGGTGTAGTCGTAATGGTAAAACTGCATCGTCAGAAAAGCGGAGTATTTCGTATATAAATCGATACAAAATTACTGTCGTAAGCCGTCTTTCGCCTTTTCCATCGTCCGCGATATCCCCACCTTCCTTTAGTTTTAAGAATATTTGTCAAGATTACGATTGGCCGTGATACGTAAATATTGACTTACATTTATTTACAAAAGTAAAGTTATTACTCTTATTTAAGGCCCACCAATGGCCGAGGGGATAGCGCCGTTAAATGACGGCCGGATGGCCGGGCAGCTTTGGCGAACCCGGGATCGAATCCGGACTGATCGAAAAATCCCTAAGAATTTTTTGCGTCCGACAGGATATGTCGGTTCCCGTCCTTCACCGTCCGTCTCGTTGCGGGCCCGGCCGAACCCATAACGGGCTGGCTAAAAGAGGCCCTCTTATTGCCCGCAGGCGAAAATAGTTAAAAAAAGCAGTACCACTAAACACTGGTAGTCGGTCGTCGCGGGTTTAAGTTGAGTTTTCTATACGTTTGTAACATCTAAGTAGGGGTCAGTTTTCCTTAGAAAACCTCCCGGAAGGTATCCCTCCTTGGACACATCGCCCGCGTGTCGCGTTGCCGTATACAAATAAACCAAATTACTCTTACGTCGTCGTTCTTTTTTCCGTTTTTCACTGTATAATATTCAACTTATGTATTCAGTATCGCGATTAGGTGATTATGTTCGTATCAATTAGCTTCGTCATATAATTATTCATTGTTACTTACTGCCACCAGCGATGGCACCCGTGACACTATTTTTTACGCTACTCTATAGGTATGTAGAATAACGCAATAGAGTAGATTTTTTTAAACTTTCCTCTCTGCGGACACTAAGAGGGTCTCTTTTGAGGTGCCCATTACGGATTCGGCCGGGCCCGCAACGAAACGGTCGAGTTGCGAAGGACGAAACCCTAACATAATCGGACGGGCCACCGTCCGAAAAATTTCCGGGGCTTTTCCGCCCGTCCCGATTCCATCCCGGGCCCTTCGCAGCGGTAGGCCGCCGTCCGGCCGTCCAATAGGATAGACTAACAAGTAAGAAGGAAACCGAACGGGAACGCCTACAAAACAAATATGTTATATGCAAATTACTGTTTTATTTTAATTTTATTTAATTTTGTAATCTTTTAAAACGGCCGAAGCCATTAAAGAGTCGACTCTCCATTTAAAAAGGAAGAGAAGAATTGTTCGCTTTCCTTAGAATGGCGGCCTTGGAAATCGTGGCAATTTAGTTCGGATCGGACGTTCGAAGGTGGTAAAAATTGCAAAAATGCGATTAAATCGGAACGAAGAAACCGTACCGAATTTTCGGTCGTAGCTTCCGAAAATCGAATCGATATATTTGATATTCGTAACAAGATGTCCGCGCACGAAATAGCAAATAAATATGAATTTGAAATTTTACCTTAGAAAATATCGAGTTTTATATAGATCAGTTTATACGCATATAATAAAATACAGATGTATCTCAAATTAAATACCTTCCGGTGCAAATTATATCGTGTTTGCTAACTTAAAGGATCCGAGATGGAATTCGGGCAGTCGAAAAGCTCCAGAAATTTTAACGGACGGTCTACCCGGGATACGCCGGTCCAACACAATTATAAGCGTTTATAGTTCTTTCCGCTCCGCGAGCGGTAAGAATTATAAACGATAAATAAATAAATGAAAAGTTAAAAAGACAAGCGCGTAAATACACGCGTAACAGCTTTTTAAATATCTAAGTCCGTAAAATTCAATTTTAACGGCATCTTGTTATTACATTACATTACTATTACACCTATACCTCGTATCGTTGTACCCGCTTGGGCCATCGACTTTCGCTTTAATTTCAAACCGGATCCGAGAATCTTTAACCGGACGTATTCGTCGAACTCGGACAGACAAACTAACGAATGTTTCGCTAAGGCCAAGTACTTTTTAAGCGCCCGATAAGGAAAGAAAGCCGCGCGGTGATAAATTAGGCATATTTTTAATTAACGCGACTTTAATTCTTTCCAACAAAATTTATAATTAATGAATTTGAAAATTTCGCCCGGATTATTAAATTCGGAAAGATTTACGCGGAGAATTAATTTTTCTAAAAAATTTCATTTTCGTCTCCGTAGAAAAGAACGTCGATTTAAACGATATTTTTATAACATTATCATTAGCGATAATCGTCGTCGGCCCAACGGATAAGGTAAAAAATCATTTTTAAAAGGAAATAACGGAAAATATAATTGGTGTTAATTATTCTTCCCCCAAAGAATTACGAATTCCGCGCTAAAGATGGCTGGTATAATTTAAGGTTAATTAGTCGAAAATAGCCCGGACACGTTCACGTAACGATAAAGAATCGTTAACTCTTCATTATTCCTTATTCATTTGAATTATTATATTATAAATAACGCTACCAATTTGCATGCCACGCGCGATCGTTCGATAACGGTAACGCGGTACGACAGCGGATATCGATTATACGGAGCATCCCCTCTCGAAACGATGCCGCATTTCTAGTCGACAGTAATTTGTAGGTCTTTAATACGGTTTGTTTCCGATCGGATCGACGGTATGACGCAACGGCCGATCTACCCGGGGGGTGCCGTCGGGAAGTTGGCCCTATTTAGGTATTAGACGAGTGAAGAAAATGGGAAAACTCCGTTCGGCCGGACGGAGTTTTTCCCTTCCAACTATTGGTGCCAGTTCGCGCCTAATACTTTATCGCCCCACCACCGGCGGGTCCTTTTATCGGCTTTAAAGTTCCCCGTCTTCTTTCCATCTTCAATTTGTAAATTGGAGTCGGCATCGACCGGCGTTAATTACAAGAAATTACGTTCGCGTAATTAAAATACGCTTCGAATTCTGTAAGAGCGATAGACGGGCAAACGAGCATTTTTATTCATTTATGTACAATTTTAAAAGGATTATTTCAATATATATATACTTAATGTACGGAGATAATCGTTTTAAAATTGGGAGGAAGAGGAGACTCCCGGTCGTCTTCGCGACTTGGACGAAATCCATCGAATGGTAAGTTATCAATTTTCAAATTTTGTTTTCTTCCATTCGAACGAGATTAAATTCTTTTCCGATTTCTTCCATCGACAATTTTAGCATAAATATTCCATATCGATATTAAAGAAACGAAACGAAGAATAAGGGGAACGCGGTCCCGTAAAGGACCGGGATGCGTAGAAATATTTCGATTTTTCTAAAAATAAACATAAGAAACCACTCTCTTCTATCTTAAATGATTTATATTATCGTTTTGGTCGTGTCCGATCCGAGTATTTCCTTGGGATTTAGGCCCGGCGCGGTATAAATGGGCTATAAACGTTGCCCCCGTCCGACCTCTTAATTTAAGGTCGTCCACGTTTTATCGACGGTCCCGTCTTACTAAATTCTCCAGAAATACCATTTCACCAATTGCGTTTTACGTTCGACCATTGAATTTCTGTTTCCAATTTTCTTACATCCGAGGACTTCCCTGAATTCGGCTTTTTGGTCAAATCGCACTCCGGCCAGTTTTGCGCCGCAATACGAATATATTTACACAAAATAATATAGAAATTCGACTTTAAATTTCTGTGGAAAATTTATTCCGAGTCTAATCTTTCCGCTCCGGCTCTATTCGAATTTTAAATATCATTTCCGCTTTGTTAAGAAAGTAGCCAAGCGTCGTCTCCCGCGCTAAGACTCGCCGCATCGAGCCGAAATCATCCGTTTTTAAAGTATCTTTCGGGCGTGGCCATCGAACGGTCATTCGTCTTCGATTATCCCGCGCCGCGGCCGTCGGTAGTCGCACTAATTCCATCTGTCGACCGAGAAACAAAGCGACACGTTCGTTTAAATTTAATCGCGGATGGTCCAACTTTTTATTCTTCGATTGATATTTACAACCGGTTTTTGAAGGGGACCCTGAAGAAGAAAATTTCAATTAATAAATTTTGTTACTATTATTTCTATTAAATCGCATACGGATACTGCAGCTGCTTAATAAAAAAATAAAAGCAAAATTATTTGACAATACTGTATTTCACAGGATTCAAGAATACATATAGTTAATATTCTTATCGCTATAAAAAAAATTCTAAATTATTGGGAGTTCCCTTTTACTTTCAATTAGAAGAAACACGAGAATACGAGGGTTGTTCAAAAAGTTCCCCAACTTTATTTATTACGAAAAAAAATACTTCACATATTTGCCATGGTTCCCTTCAAAGTAGTTTCCTCCGCAACCTATACACTTATTTCAACGGTGTTTCCACTTTTTGAAGCAGTCCTGGAACGCTTCTTCCGGAATGCTCGTAAGCTCCTCGGTCGTTCTTTTCTATCTCTGGAATGGTGGCAAATCTTTTTCCTTTGAGCGTGTTTTTTAGTTTGTTAGAGAACAGGAAAAAGTCTCTTTGTGTCGAGTCAGGTGAGCAGGGGGGCCAAAAACTCACGAGTTCCGAGGGCCGGCCGTTGTCGTGACGAAAAAAAAACCACTCGCCGCTCCTCCAAAGTTCGGGCCGTTTTCGCCCGATTCCGTCTCTTAGGCGTGTCTTATTTCGTTATAAATTAGAATTGTTCATACACTTTGTGTCGGAAGCTTCTCGTCCCGTTCAATCGTATTTCTTAAATCAGTATCGTACAGAACGCGTTTTAAAAGAGCGTGGCAAAATCGACCAGTTCGAACTGTGGTTTTAGTACGCGTTTCGGCGTAAACCCCTCTTCGACCGTCGAAAACTTTTTACAAAACCGATCGCCCAGGAAAATATATTTTTACTTTAATATTAACGCACAAAAGCGTACGAAATCTTGTAAAACGAGTTTATCCGGGAGAACTTACCGCGAAATTTTTTTTCCGCAGTAATATCGAAATTGGCGGTTTTTTTCCAACCGTCGGGGTAAAGGTAATACGTAGTCGACGAAACGCGATACCGCCGAACCGTCCGTTTGCCGGGTCGACTAACTTTCCCTATTTTTTAAAAGCTTTTAAGTCGACGAGCGCCGCCTATTACGCAANTTCGGGCCGTCACCGTGGGCAGAATGGGAATATCTGCAAAAGCCAAAAATCAGTGGGGTGTGGTCGGACCGCGGCCAGAACCCAGGACGGCACTCACCTATTTTGACGGTGGCGGTTTTTTTCCAACCGTCGGGGTAAAGGTAATACGTAGTCGACGAAACGCGATACCGCCGAACCGTCCGTTTGCCGGGTCGACTAATTTTCCCTATTTTTTAAAAGCTTTTAAGTCGACGAGCGCCGCCTATTACGCAATTTTACGATAAAGGAAGGGACCCGTTTCTCGTCCGCGGAAAATTCCAAATCACCCCAACGGTATTCTAACTCCGTTTCGAGTAGGACGCTACCTATTTATACAAAACGAAAAAATATTAAGTTTTTCTCTCCCTTCGAATAATCGTTCGATTCCTCCATCGAACGGTTTTTATCTTCTTCGTTGGCTAAATTCAAAATTACATTTACATTTTCGCGGGCGTAACTTTGAAAATTTGTCCGGAGGAGAATTTACCTCCCGAAGCTTGGCCGCCAAAACTACCATTCTTCCTAACGTAGACAACATTTATAACGCGTTTTCTTAGATATTCGAAGGTAGCCGATTTTATCTTCGGCGCGCGAAAATATCTCCGTCCCCGGACGAAACGTGGCGGTCGGCCGTTTCCATTACCTTTACTAGTAGCGAACGCGCGATAAATTCCGGCTTGGGATGTAAAAGTCGCCGCCGCCATTTAAATTTATTAGCCCGGGAAAGAACGGAAGTCTTGGCCCATCCAATCGAGCGGAAGAATCCACGTTCTCTTCTACCACTCTTAACAGAAAAAATAACGGTCCGTATAGGGCCGCGTTAAGTAAGGCGGTACTCCCACTGGCTCTAGTAGACTTACCGCGCTTACGAATGTAACGACCGCCGGTGCCGGACTAAATAACTTCATTTTTAAAGACGAAATTAAAATCGTAATCTTCGTTTACTTGGACTCGGTCCGCCGGCAAAGAATAATCGCTTAACAACGCCGAGAATTCGGCGGATTATCGTAGGAAGCGCCATCTTCATTCCGGACAATACTGGCTTAAAATAACTTAAACCTAAAATATTACCGCACAATTCGAACGTAACAACGCATTTTGTTATTCGAACATTTCGTAAGAATAAATCGAACTTTCTAAATTCGTCGCGGTCGTAAATTCGAAAGTAAATTTACAATATTCTCCCGGTTATTTACCAGCGGACGTCGAAATTCGGTAAAACGTCTCTCGTTTCGCGTTAAAAGGAATAACGAATTGGCAATTTTCGAAGAAGAATGGTACATTTTCTAAATTTATCGGCCGGAAAAAATTTAAGTTTAAAAATAGGAGGAGGGAGATTTCATTTTTCCATCCTCGTCTTTCCGTTCGAGGGTAACAATCGACGAAAACCGATAGGTTCCACCAAACTTTTACGCCGCCGAAATCTTAAGCGCTACAACTTAAATTATATAAACGGTAAAAATCGGTGGAATTCGTTTAGGACCGACCGGGTGAGGCGATAAACAAACTCCTTTTAAATAAGTTTGTTCTTTTATCAATGGTTTTACAGAAAACTAAAAGAAAAAGCAAATTTCGTTTTCCTTTTATAAAGTATATTAGTTAAATTTATAAAAATATATTGATATTTGCGACAATTTCAATCCCTCTTCCGATAATTGTTCGATAGATAATAACCGGCTTTTCGCTCCTCCCAAAGGTACGAAGGCGCCATTCGGAATCCGCCTAGGTCCGGGGGTGGACGGAAGTACTTAACCGCCGCCCTTTTCTTACGTTTACCCACCATCTCCCGCCTCCCGGATTTTCCGTCTCTTCTTTAAATACGGAACGGTCGACGGCGATTTTAGGCCTACTCTCCGGGCTTGGGCCCGCGTTCGCTCGAACGGGCGTCTTAAAAATGGCTGGACTCCGTTCCGCGGGAAACGGTGTAAGGTATAACGCGGCAGTCGCGTACCCATCGAGCGCCGCACGAAACGACATTTACGCAGGGTAGCCGTATTTTTAACTCTATAATCTTTTACGTCGGATATAGTATTTCCTACAGCCGACTGTTTAACCGGGCGCTTCGGGTGGAGGTAAATTCTCCACCTGTCTTCGGCGCCGTAGAAAATATTACACCCGACGTAAAGAATTATACAACTAGAAACTCGCGCCAGTTAGCAAAAGTAACTTTTCCGTTACCGGGAGAAATTGTTGGTCGAAGCCGCGGACCATTCGCTCCCCCCGTCCGTAATTAACTAACGACGGCGGTTAAAAATACCGTAATAGGCGCGAATATTAGTTTTACTCAAACCGGAGCCTCTTCCTTTTACAAAGTATGGCCGCGGGAAATATCGGCAACGTCTTTACTTTTTTCATTTTTACGTACGACAAGAAATGTTATTAATGGAAAATTTGTCGGGTGGAGGAACAGGAGATTTTTTGCGGCATTTGTGTCGGAATACCGAGATACGATTACTTACCTACGGTTAAGAGAAGGTCGATAACGCTTACGAAAAAACGCGGAAGAAAATTTTACCAAATACGGTAACGGCTAAAATCCCCAAGCGAATAATCGTTAAACCCGACGAAAGGCGCGAAACGAATGGAAAATCGGCCGTCAAACTTCGGACCGAAATAAAAAACGTTTAAAAATTGTCAATTTTGTACGGGGATCTCCCCATTTTCCAACCGCGTACAATTAAACTCGGACGCGGAGCGAACCAAAGAACTTTCACGCGGAAAATGTACCGTACCTTAAGTACAGACTCTTAAAACGCCATCTGTCGGTACGAGCGCCAAACTACGACCGACTACCGGGCTTACCGCGGAAACGGAAAGAAGGCGGAGCGCCACTATTTTTCCATAGATTTTATTTCAAACAGACTTAACTAATATTTACAAAACGGATAAAGTGCGACCGGGCCTTCGACGTTCCCGCCCCGGGCCGCGCCGGAGCCGCCCGCCCGCCGCCACCGATTTTAAAAAAACAAAAGCCGGACGCGCCCGGGATTATGTACAGTGCGAATGGTGACGGACGCCGGTCGGAGACGCGCCGCCGGAGCCACCTTCCGGACGTTTTCCGGGGCGGCGGAGGATGACCCAGACCTTTCCACCTCCTACGCTTTTACCTCCCGGCAAAATTCGCGGAGAGTTTCGTCTCGGTCGACGGACATTCCGTTTCTCTTCCGGGAAAAACTGTAATTTCCCTCCGAGGGGCCGGGCGGGAATCGCAGCGCTCGGCGGCGCCCAGGACCGGAGGGGTTTCGGGTCCTCCGTCCTTTACGCAAAAAATGGGATTTTCCGCCCCGCGTCGGCGGGTGGAAAACGTCCGAAAGGTTCCGCTTTCCCTTCCTTTCCATCGACACGAGTGAAAAAATAAGCTTAAAAGCGCGTTCTTTTGATTTCTTCCCATAAAATCGTTCCGAGATTTCCGGACGGCCGGGGCGGAAAACGGTTAAAAATCGCCGGAAGTTGCGCCCCCGCGACGATAAAACGGAAACTCTTCGTTTTCCAACCAGCCGGATTCTTCGGCCCGCCCCGTAACCACTTCCGGCGCTCCTGGCCGGGCCCGACGTTCCCGGTCCAACCCCGGCCGTCGTCTCCGGCGGAGGCTCGACGCGCGCGCTCGGGGGGCGTCGACGCGCCACGGCCCACCGCTACAAAATTTAAATTACCACGTCACGCTGGATACTTACACGCTATTTACAGGGCGCCGCGGCGGAAGACGACGCGCGGTCTCTCCCGGCGGCGGGCAGAAACGCGCGCGTCGTCGACGTGACGCCGCTCCGCAAATTCCGCGGCGCGGAGATATGTGGCCGCCCCCCGGGCCGGAGGGCGGGGGGCGATTTCTAATAAATAAATTAAACCGGCGGAGAAAGAAGAGCGGAGAGAGGGGGGAGAGATCAGAGCTCGAAAAACAAACGGATGCAAGAGGAATAAATACTGCCGCATCCCAGAGAAACGGGCAGATCCAAAACCAGGGTGACGTTTTCGCTTTCTACCGGAGGAGGGCGAAGAGGAGGGAGAGGCGGAGGGGGCCGGCGTCCGGAAGCGTCGGCTCGAGACGACGCCCCCACGCCGCCGAAAGCCGCCTCCAGAGTGACCAGGGTGAAGTCTCCCGGGAATCATAAATCCGGGAATCTGTTGGGGTCTTCTTGGTACTCGGAGGGTACGTCGAACAGGGCGTCGGCCAGGTCTTTGCGGAAGTGGAAATCCTGAAAGGTGATTCGGGCCGTCACCGTGGGCAGAATGGGAATATCTGCAAAAGCCAAAAATCAGTGGAGTGTGGTCGGACCGCGGCCAGAACACAGGACGGCACTCACCTATTTTGACGGGAAAGCCGGAGGGCAACTTCATCTGAACGAACTCCCGTAACTTATTGAAGTGTTTGAAGGGCGCGATGACCTCCAGAACGTTCAGCAGACTGAAATGCGGGAAAAACAGACGGTTAGAAGAGTCGGGCGGCGCGGGCGCGTAACGGAAAAAGAAAAACATCAACTTACGCGTCGACCGAGAGAGGAAATTCTTCGCTCTGTAAAGCAGAAAATTCGGCGAATTAGCACCGGACCACCTTCGATTTCTACTTGTAAATATTAAGACCGAATTGCCCGCGGGCCGAAACCCGAAGATACCACGCGCGGTTCCTTTTTCGCCGTCGACGGATAAGAAGGAAAAGGGTTTACCATGGCCAGTGTGGCTTTAAACACTTTCGACGTCTCTTTGCACATCATGCTTCGTCCCAAGTGGCAGTTCTTTCCCACCGGCGCGTTGACGTATTCCTCCCAACTTATTCGAGACACCTTCGGAGGCTGTAACGACTTTCTCCTCTGCGGCTGCCAACAAAAATATTATTATTTAACCACGGTCCGAAAAGACAAAACCTAATTGCAGTCTATTCTGTCGGAATCGGAAAAGTCTCCCGTTTCCATCGTCGCGGCCGTTTTACGGGAATGTCCGACACATGGGGACAGAACATTTTTTATCCTCGGTCAATTACTGAAATTATCGGTCCCCTCTTCTTAGCCGCGGTCGAATTCGAGGGTGGGCTACGTCCGTTCTTTTCTCCACGGATTACCCCAAATACGACGATAAACCCTGGCCGGACACCTCCTTTACGTTTAGCCAATCCGAGTACGAGAAAGTTAATTCGTCGGTAAAAAGTAAAAGGAAATTTCGGCTACCGGCTTCGTTGAGCGCGAAATATCACGAGTAAATAGGAGAATTTGTACAATTTAAGGCTTACCTCCGAACCGTCCAAATTGACGGAATTTCCCTTTGTAAAACTTTCGATTATTGCTTTATTTTTTTGTAAATCTTCTTCCGTTAAATGTTCTCTCCTGGAATTAGAAACCGTTTCAGCTTCGTCACTTATTGTTTAAATTACAAAACTTCCATCGACATTGCGTCGTCACTAAATAAACGAAATTTAATGTCGTAACACACAACTCAAATCCTAATTGAAAAACAACAGTAGTTATTCCGGCTATAACGACGGATTACAATATTTATTTATTTATTCCTTAAAAGGAGATTGATTAGCTTACTTTATTTTATTGGAAAAGAAAATAATTACGCATGGGGTACATTTTATTTTCCCGGCCGTTACGTACACGTAACCGGGGAAATTTTTGGAATCGTTTTTTGCCTATCTCCGGGTTTTGACACTTCCCGAATCCAAACGAGTCAAAAAATTTCCGTGGATGCGTGTGTGTCGACTATTTCTATTTCGCTTAATATCTCGGGATTAAGTAACGAAATTTGGCGTAAGCCGGGGACATCCATGCTATTCGAGTTTGGTGGTTAAAGATCGAAGGGTGGAAAGTAAAATAAGTCGCGCGTATCTCCGGTAGGTCGGACTTAACGACGATTTTACTGCTTATTAACATTTACACTTTTTTTTTATATATATAAAACTAGTCCCTACCCTCAAAATTAAGCGTTTTGCCACTTTACAGTAATTAGCGTCGGCTAGAGCGGCACGACTGAAAAATGTGAGACCACGGAGAGAATCCTTCGTTGGAAAAAGCCAAAAATCGTTAGGAGCGAGGTCTTGAGAGTAGGGAGCGTGAGAAACCACTTCGAAGTCGTTTTCGCCAAGAAACCCGTGTGTAGCATTGCCCGAAGAGCTGGGGTATTGTCTCGATGAAAGAGCGCGCGTACAGCCTTTCCCGGCCGTTTTTCTAGCCACGTTCGAAGCAATTCGTGATGGCAACGCGATTGCGCGCGTGAAGCAACTGGTTCCAAGCGTGCACTGGTGTCAGACCGGCTGGCGCGCGGGCGATGCGCCCCGTATTTCACTCCGAGTCAAATAAAATTACTGTAGCGAGTGTTATATGTTAAAGATTAATTAACCCGAAGAACTCGGCTTCTATTTTCCTATTACGCGGTTTCTTGCGAGAAATCGAACGTATTTTTAGACCTATCTAAAAATTCTCTAATTAGTCTTGGAAGAGGATGAATCTAATTCTCGCATCTGGTAAAAACGGTTAAGACTGTCTATAGAACTATGAAGGTTATCTTAAGTAAGTTGTTTATCGCACCGAGTGACCGATCTAACACGTTTTAAAACTTCTTACTCCTCTATTGTACGCAACTTAAAGAATTTTTAAAATGGGGTAGATCGGGCGCTTGTGATAAACTCTTACGTAAGATAACCTTTGTAAATATAAATCAAATACTATAATGTAATACGATAGAAGGGATAGAAGTACGAAATAATCCATTATTATTAATCTTCGCTGCGGTTATTTTTTTGTCCGAGCGACGCTGGGCTCGTCTCCTAGTTGATAGACTAAATATTGACTATCAATGTAAAATTTCGTTGTTAAAATGCCGGTCGTATAGTAATTTTGACTAACTTTTGTACCGATCTGCAGATTCTCCGTACCCGATAAATGTGACCGTCGTCAAGCACCTTAAACCTGAAAATAAAACACTTTGCATTTATTGCCGTTTGAGGACATTAACTTCCCGTGGCTGCGTATTATAGTGTAAGCGTATTTGGAAGCTAACTACTTTCCAGTTTGATGTCTCGAAAACCACTGCACGTTCTACTCGACGGCCAGCGGAATCCACATATTGCTGCAAACAGCACTATAATGCATTTATACACGAGCGTATAAAATATCCAAGCCCAACTGGTATTAGCAATTAAATTTCTGTATTTGGCTACATTTATCGGGTTTTAGAGCGAGACTACCCCTAAAACACTATTGCATCGCTGTCGGACTTCGGCAAGTCCTCGAAGTTAGAAGTGGACAAAATTTGATTTGCAAGATTCGAAGATGCGATACGCCGCGAGTTAACAGAAGCATTCGACGATAAAGAATCTTAAAATGTCAATAATCAAAACTTAATTACACCCATTTACACCATTGTATAAAGTCGAAGAAATACTTATTACTTATATACTGACCTCTTTCGTGATTCTAATAAGAGTCCATTAATAATGTAGAAATCTGCTAAAAATGGTCCGACCATCTCCTGAAATAAACAAACAAAACAGTTTATGCTAATCTCCACTCCAGTTTAAATGATTACTTAAGCATAATACACACCAAATACAAAATAAACTTTTAAATTTGACATTTTATCAGTCACAGAATAATTCTTTAAAATACATTATTAAGTATTTAAGTTTATATAATATTAAAACATATTTCGGCGTAAGAAAAAAATAAATATAAAACTTCATTTGCTTTAATAAAATATTTATGAAATAAACAAGGCACACATTTACTCAAATNGAAACCCGTGTGTAGCATTGCCCGAAGAGCTGGGGTATTGTCTCGATGAAAGAGCGCGCGTACAGCCTTTCCCGGCCGTTTTTCTAGCCACGTTCGAAGCAATTCGTGATGGCAACGCGATTGCGCGCGTGAAGCAACTGGTTCCAAGCGTGCACTGGTGTCAGACCGGCTGGCGCGCGGGCGATGCGCCCCGTATTTCACTCCGAGTCAAATAAAATTACTGTAGCGAGTGTTATATGTTAAAGATTAATTAACCCGAAGAACTCGGCTTCTATTTTCCTATTACGCGGTTTCTTGCGAGAAATCGAACGTATTTTTAGACCTATCTAAAAATTCTCTAATTAGTCTTGGAAGAGGATGAATCTAATTCTCGCATCTGGTAAAAACGGTTAAGACTGTCTATAGAACTATGAAGGTTATCTTAAGTAAGTTGTTTATCGCACCGAGTGACCGATCTAACACGTTTTAAAACTTCTTACTCCTCTATTGTACGCAACTTAAAGAATTTTTAAAATGGGGTAGATCGGGCGCTTGTGATAAACTCTTACGTAAGATAACCTTTGTAAATATAAATCAAATACTATAATGTAATACGATAGAAGGGATAGAAGTACGAAATAATCCATTATTATTAATCTTCGCTGCGGTTATTTTTTTGTCCGAGCGACGCTGGGCTCGTCTCCTAGTTGATAGACTAAATATTGACTATCAATGTAAAATTTCGTTGTTAAAATGCCGGTCGTATAGTAATTTTGACTAACTTTTGTACCGATCTGCAGATTCTCCGTACCCGATAAATGTGACCGTCGTCAAGCACCTTAAACCTGAAAATAAAACACTT
>NW_019385632.1:138158-186829 GCF_000671375.1 Centruroides sculpturatus | reverse complement strand
AAGTTTCGATTTTGTATGGACTTATTTATCTTCTCTTCTGTGGCACGATTTTATTAATAATGGCTCCAGAGATTAAACCTTCTAAAATTGCTCCTAAATTACGTAAGCAAACCCTAACACTAAAGTAGATTTAACTCTTCTCTCTTCTGAAGGTTTTAAATAAATGCACTTTAAAAACTCTTTCATTGCCAGCCATTTGTTGTTTTATATTTCGTTTTTCTTTCATTTATTTTTTTGAAACTTCAGAGTTTGAAATTTCACTATTTAGACCACATCTTAACGAAATTAAGTAGGCCTACTAATAAGTAAATCCTCTTAGGAATCTCTTCTAGAGTCCTTGCAACCACCATAATAAAAGTGGAACTTAGGAGGCTCTCTTATAAAAAAAAAAAAACCATAAGAATATTTTGAGAACTAAAGTCCAAATTTTTGAATTTTTTTAAGGAGATGAAGTGGACTAGATATCACCACAAAGTTGAGAAACGAATTTTGGTACACCACCCCTAATATTTATACAGAAGTCCAGTCTCTTCAGAACAAAAAAAAATTCTAGTCGATAAAACCAATCGTTATGGTTTTCTTCGTGGTTTTATTTTATTATTATTATTATATATATTTTTTTAATGGTTGAGCAACAGCACAAAACGGTTTTTCAATTGGGATTAAGAAAAACCGATAATTTCTTTTTAAATCTGCAACTATTGAAGAAAACAGAAAATTTTTGAAATTTTTGAAATTTTTTTTTTCTTTTTTACAAGTTCGTTTTTTACGACGACATCGACTGTTCATCCTGATCGTCCCTAACGGGTATAGTACTGTGATTATAAAGTCCCTGTGCCATTAACTGAAGGGCCAAAGGATTTCTCTGTCCACTAGCTTTCTTGATTTTAGCTCTCTTATTCTGGAACCAGATTTTGATCTGAGATTCATTCAATTTGAGGTCTCTTGCTAAGTCCTGCCTTCTTTTTTCTGTAAGATAACGATTTTCTTGAAATTCTTGTTTCAACCTGGCCAATTGTTCTGCAGTAAATGCTGTGCGTGGCCTTTTCTCGTCAGCTTTCTTTTCGGCTTTCTTTATTCTCCTCGACCTGGGTCCTGGGAAAAATATTACTTAATTAATTAATCTAATTAACAGTCTTACTAATATAAAATTTAATTAAACAAAACAAGGAACAAATAAATCTGAGTAAATTAAAACTGTAGAGTAGTCGAATTTAAAATCTAACCTACGTTAAAATAAATGTTTGTTTAGATTTTCCATCCATTAAAATCTTGTAAAATTATTAATGTCTAAAGCATAGGAAATTTGAAATGATTTTACAAGATAAAGATATAAAATCTAAGTGAAATTTTGTTCTTTTTTTAAAAAAAGTCAAAAATAAAATAAGTGTAAAATACCAATTTCTAATAGGATAAACCTATAGGCTATCGGAAATCCGAGCCGAGAATGGTAAAGAAAACATACACTATCCTTCTTCTTTTACTATTTTTCGGGATAGGAAAAGCAATTTCGTTTTAGTAATCACAGAATTTCTCCAAACTAAGTTTTTCTTTTCTGAACTTTATGGTTTTCTTTTATTTTTTTTTCTTTCTTTTTTTTCCTTTCATTTTTTATGTCCAGAGTGGAAAGGAGGGGGGGGGAAGAGAAGTAGAAGAAGAACCTAGGTTTTCGGAAGTCTCACAGAATCTCGTCGGGAACGAGAAATTACGACCGTCCATCAACGTACGTCATACGTGGCCGGACGTGGGAACCAACCAAGTGGGCTTTACCAACTAATGGATTTCTCCTTCAATCACTGCACAGAAAGAGAAGAAAGATTTTTCTCTGCAGATTAATTTTCCGAGCTGTCTACGTTTGTCAGGAATTTTCGCTCAAACTTCTACAGAAATGGAAACTATCACAATTAAACAAAGTTTTCCGTAAAAATCTTTCTCTTCTCGGATCAATTTAATAATAATAAACACTATTTTATAAAAGATATCTTCATGTCAAATATTTACGTCATTTTTTCCTATCTTACATCCTTCGGATTAAGAAAATTTTATAAGAAAATTGAAGATTTTTACTGTTAGATTAATCCTTGTGTGTGTATGTGTATGTGTATGTGTTAAACATTCTTCCAGAAATCTTAACATATTAAGAATACGATAAGATATTACATACTTAGATCTATAAGATCTTTTCTTTTTTTTCCATATTAAGATTGATACAGAAGGAGGATGGAGATTCGAATGAAAAAAAAGGGGGTATATTTTCAACATTGTATTCGTGAGTATGATATTCATCAACTGAACATAGTTTGATTTCTAAAAAATTTGGCTGGTTTTTGTTTTATAACCAGAGCAGATCTGAACAACATGAGATGATTGATGATGGGACGGTTCCGAGCCTTGATTGTCGTCGCTGTCGTGATCTTTAACCCGAGTATACTACGGCGTTCTCACACCATTTTAAAACTGATAATTTAACCTTTGTCAAGTTAAACGGATTCGGTCGCACCCGCCGAAAATTAGCCCATATTTATCTTAAATTTGTGAAAGATCACATCCTTTCAGCCCATTAGGCCATCACAAAACTTTAGTTTGAAAGCTGGTTGACTTACAAGGCCACAACTCACAAAAGACCTGACAAGTCGTGAAAGAATTAGAAGATATTTTCGTGACTTTAAAACTCGCTTTAATAAGCAAAAAAAACTAGAATAAAACATAATTATTAATGCTTGTCTTAAAAGGGCATAAAATATTTTCAAAAAAACAATTGCTTTAAATTGGTTTTTCCTTCCAACAAAGACGATCTCACCAGTTCCATTGCTGTGTATGTAAGTGAATGTAAGTCTTTCTCCATCAAAGACTTAAATAATTTCACAGTTTACTGTAGATGAATATTCTTTTTAAAACGTTAATTAATAATAAAAATTAAAATTAAAATCGAAAGATGATTTACAGGTCTTTTAAAAATGTATTTAATTTGCTCCTTTCGAGGATTGATTCCTAAAAGACAAACAACAGAGGAAGAAAAAGATATAGTGTATTCTATAGACTATGTTATACAGTTGTCACAAGCCTCAAGCTAGTCAATAAATGCCAAAAAACGTCGTTATATAAGATGTGATTATTAAGAAAGAAATTTTAAGTAAAGATAAGAAGCTATCTTTTCCTGTAGATAATCCGTTTGGACTATTCATGACTTAATAAATAAAATTTACATCATTGATAATTGTCTTATCTAATTAGGCCCATAAATTAGGCATTATCTCGAAATAGAAGCTGCTATTTTTTTTTTTCATCCTTATTGGCTTCACTGATAATAGCCAATAAACATATCAAGTAGTAGATGTCCTTCGATTATTCTTTAATATAGAATTAAACAGGTATTACGGCAGGTGAGAACAGCATACAATGGGCGATTCTGACAGTGATGTCTATTCCTAGATATCACAAATGGAAATTTTCTTTGTGTGGCCCTTCTGTTTGACACAATACAAAGAAAGAACCAAAAAAAATGTGTTGGATGTGGTGATTGCTACAGAAACTATATTAATTAATGTTCGGTAAGAGTAAGAAAAACCTTGAGGCTCTAAAGAAAAAAAAAAATAGAATTGATTGTGATGGTTTTTTAAAAGCCCGTGTGCCTGTAGGCTTATAAGTTTTCTTCTGACTTTTCATTTTAGACCTTATCAGATTTAATACTTATCAAAAACGTATTTATAGGTAGACTTAATTATAATGTTGGAAGTTTTTAAATGGGTCGACTTATCGTTAAAGAATCTAGGCCTTTAAGATGAAAATTTAGCTTCCAGTAAGCCTCTAAGGCTTAAAACATTACTTAAAAGAACTCAGAATGATCATATAAGATCATGAAACATTTCATAGTTTAAGGTGACGATTCTCTTTGCGTGATTTCATCCGTTAGCAGACCATTTGTAATATTTATGGGATTCTCTATTCCGAAAGAGCCTTTTTTGTTCTTTAGACGCTTCTAAAACACATAAATCGCTGCGTGATGTTTATATCGACCTGTTTAATTGATTTTAATGGTTTCTATCACGAACGTGCTTCTAAAAGAGACATGTCAAGTGGATTTCTAAAGATTAGATTTTCAATCATGTAAAAGTATCAATAATATGAAATTAGGATGTTCCGAAATTGTTATTTATTTATTTTTTATTATTTTTTAATTTTGAAAAAAAAAGGCGAAGAACAAATTTGTAAAATCTACGGGGTGGCTAGTTCGAAGACAAAGAACACCCCATCGCGAATTGACTGGATAAGATCGAATGTTGTGGTTGAATAACGGGTGGTCCGCAGTCTGAGTGACAGATGCGACTAGCAATAAAAATGCTTTACTGTTGAACAGATTTGCTACTTTATAATGATGTTTTTTTAACACTATCCGTGCCTCGACTCTTCTGATTAGTCTCATCTATACTACTATTTTTTTTTTTCAAGAAAAAAGAAACTACTAACTTGTACTTTAATTCATTCGTCTAGTTCCTTTTTTTTAAAAAAAAAAAGTTATCTCAATAATAGGAATTATAATTTAATTCCCTTACAGATGTTCCATTAAACATGTAATAAATTTAGGCTATATAAAAAAATTATTATAGGTCTAAATTTTAAACAAGTTTTATTTGGATCTAATCCTAAAAACTTTATGTAATTTGTTTAGATTTTAGTATTAAGCTCAATATAAATACAATTAATAAATAGAAAGCACAGTACAGTACACACACACACACAGACACAAAGTAAATGTTTAATTCCTAAGAAATTGGAGAAATTTTTCATAATAAATTTAATTTTTATAAGTCTTTTAATTAGGTTATAAACTAACCTACTTTATTAACTTGTATGGATTTTTTACATTATTTTATATTGCTAAACAGAAGAGTTTTTGAAATCCTGTATTTTTACTAAAGGAATCAAAACAGAAGGCATAAAAATCTAAAGGCCAATTTCTAATCAAAATCCAAAAATCAGTTCTTTTTTTTTTTTGAGAAAATAGCCTTGAAAAGAAAACTCATTATTCACAAGCAACTTTAATCAACGATGCATAGAAAATTTTTTAAACCATTGAACATGATTTCAAACAGAACTCCGACTTTCTAAGAATAATCGATTCTAACCTAGAACCTCTAATTATAGTAGAATAACTTATATAATATATATAAATACAGTTGGGGGTAGAGACTATTTTTATGAAAATTTTTTGGACTATTTGTCACTCTTTTCATTATTAATCGAATCAAAAATGTTTTTTCCAAAGAGAACCGACATTAATGGGAAATTATGACAGGAAGTAGTTTCCATTATAATGATTTTCAAGCCAAAAATGTTTTCATTCTATGATTAACCCACTTAAGTTTGTATGGTGCAACTACTGTATAAGAAGAAACTGTTATTATTTTAGAAGATAATTCATTTCCTTTAATTATACCCTACACTTTGGCGAAGTAGATTAATGCTGTAATAACTTTAGGTTAGCACTCGACTAAAATAAATGATTTTTTCATGAAAAATCATGTTTGAGGCACCTTGACTAAATTTAGGAGTAACTGAACACTTAAATTTTTAGCTCCTTTAAATATATTATAGGCCTATTGAGAATAAACCCTTTAGTCTATGTTAATAAGATTAAAGATGTAAAATTTTTTAAATATTTGTAATATATTTAATAATAGTTTTTATTAGCCGAATATTTTAAATTTCATTTGATAAAGAATTGTTTTATTTGTTATATTAGTTAGAGAATTCTATAAATAAAATATTAAATTTCTATCGTAGAAAAAATAGGCCTATATATAGGCCTATATATATATTATTCTTCATATTTAAAAACACAAAACTTAGGCCAATTTTAAGGGTCTATATTATATATTTGTATGTATTATTCAACTGAAAGAATAAGAATTGAATATATTATTCTTATTCTTAATTAAATTTCTCATCAAAAAGATCCCTGTCGAAATACATCAGATGAAATGTAGCCTATATGGTTCCTTTTGAAGTATAATATCAAAGTAACTTTTCTTTCGCTGTTAACACTTAAGCCATTATTTAGCAGTACTAATAAGAATTTAACTAGCTGTAAAGACTCTTAAATACATAAGAAGCTGGCATTATGGAAAAAGTACAATATTTGATGGAGTAGCTAATGGCTAATCCTAAATCCTTGCAGGGTACGCCGCAGACGGATACCAAGCAATCAATTATTGCGTCAGAGTGAAGCTGTGAGCTTCTCCCCGACAAAGACAGGATAACCGGGCGGTCTACAACCATCCCCATTCATCACGAGCGGAGTATTTACACACAACTTGGTTCGAGATCGAAAATTGGGTTTTTGGTGATCCTCACCATAGTACAGCACGCCATATTGCGGGTGCCATGAATCATGAGAAGGGGAGAAACAAGATGGTCTGGTTCTCATTCTCTGATATAACGTATTTTGTTTTCTACAATATGAATGAAATATATTCCTATTTTATTAATTTCGATTAAAAAAAATTTATTTTTTTAAAAAGTACTAAAATTCAATACTAAAGACATTAAAATTATTTTAATAATTAAATTGTTAAAAATACATAAAGTAAAATATAAGATAATCTAATTTATTATATGATAACCTTATTAAAATTAAAATAATTAAATTCTGAACTAACTAAAAGACTTAGAAAACAAAATCCTATATTGACTTTAGCAAGATTATAATAATCGGTTCAATTAAACTTACTAAATAATTTTAAAGGTAAAGGATATAATTAAATATTGGTTACAGACTATTCTTTTATTAATTTATAACTCGTTAATAAAATTGAAGGATAGTTTTTCTATTTAAAATTCAAAACACCATCCTTTATAAATTATAAAGTAAAAAAAAATATATCCTATTTAAAATCGATTAAATGTCAATATTCTAGTTAAAAAACTAACTTATTAATTAATTTTTTTTAAAGTGTTAAAAAGATTAGATAATTTTAATAAATATTAATAATTTTCCTCTTATTTCTTTTCTAAAAAAATAATAAATACATAAAGTATTAAATAAACGGATTAAATTGAGAGGAAAAATATTTATCAAAACATTTTTCAATTGAAGAATAGCGATGTTGGCAACAACTTTTATGTATTAAAAAAATCGTTTGTACTGTACGTTACCCCTATTGTGTTAAACAAGTCGTCCTTGATTTAAGTTACTTTATGTAATTTTCTAGTTCGTAATTTAAGCAGTGACTATTCACTGCATTTAAAAGATGCTCATTAACCCTCCCAGACCTTTAGTTGACAAGCTTGATGAATTACACTTGTTCGTATTTCCGTTGATAACCATGAATTCTCATAATTGACACTACAAATTGGGTCAAAAAACAAATGGCCAACTTTGTTTTTAATATTTTAAAATAAAGCACAACGTTTTTAAAACACTCGACAAAGGGGAGGAAGGAAATAATAATAATAATAATAATTCTTAACTCTTTGTTTAAACAGTCATTTAATTATAATTTAAAATCTCTCTCTTCTAGAATAATAGAAATATTCGTAAAATTTCGATCATTAAGGACTTACAGACTGCTAACGATATCGAATATCCCGTCTCATTGATTACTAAGATCGATGAAAGGGTTGTAAAGGATGATTCGCATAAATAAATTTTAAATATCACGTAATCACGATAATGTTTCATTTGATATTATACTTAAATATTATTGTTTTATATAAATAATTATTCGAAAAAAATTATTAATTATTAAAGAATAAAATAATAATACTACTTTGCATCACCAGATGGAGCTTATAACTTTAAAAGGGGGGTTTTTTTGTTTTGTTTTGTTTTGGGTTTTTTTTTCATTGGTAAAAATATCTTTGAAAAATGTTTCTGGTAAAATTATTACTTATATAATTTGATCTAATATGCAGTTATTGACCTAAATTATATATCAAAGATGAAATTATCGGAAAAAAAAAATTACATTATATTCAAGGTGAAGTTCAGAAACCAGTGGCCAACGTCCTACATCAGAAAAAAAAATTGAAATTATGATTGTATCTTGAAGGTCTGTATTATTATTTTTTAGATACAAATTTATAAAGACGTAATACATTTAAAAATGAAATAAAAGTTGATAATTTAATAAGCATATTTAATCAAATTTATAATTAATTTTAATTAGCTAAGTAAATTTAATATTAAATCTCGTAAAGAACAACTCTCTCCCTTTAAGAAAATCTTAGACATATTAAGACCATTTATAAATACGGAGAATTAGAGAATCCCTCCCCCATTTTTTTTTTCTTTTTTAATCCGAAAAAAGACCAATCGTTGCCAATCATTCATTCTATTGTGCTTAGAACTCGTATCGACAAATCTGCAAATCAAATCCATCATTTTTCATAGAAGGCCTATCAATTACAAATCTCATAACTTTCCGTATTTTAGAATAAACCGAAGGGGAGTTAATTCACCTCGGAAGAGTTTGTAGCAACAGCAGAAGCAGCACTCGAAATATTACAAGAAAAACTTTTACATCCATAAGGACGTAAGTATATAAAAAAAAAAAAAAATTGGGAAATTTCCCTAGTCGCTTCTGTATTAACGGAGCTGTCTGAGGTAGGAGATGGATCGCTATATGAACACCAAATATTATTGGTTCAGCAGATCTCTAAGACGATCTATTAATTCTATCGCGTGTATTGGCTGATAGATGAGGACTACGCGTGCGAACTGTCTCACGCTCCCCTTTATCGCAGCTTCAATTAAACTCTGCAATGTACCATTAATAGTTAATCTAATCTGAAGTACAGTACAGTATTTCCTCTACAAGTTGGACTTTTACAAAAGTAGGAAGAAGTCCTTAGAAAATATGCAACAGTAACAGCAACCAATAGCATTTGTTGTGTTAAAAAAAACAAGTAAAATTGATATGTTATAAGCTAAAATAAAATAAAAAATAAAGTAAAACCAATATAGGGTCATGTTTTCCGTTCGGAGAGATGTGTAAGGGGAGCTTGTTCCTTTGTAACAAGGGAAAAAAATATATTTTTCCCACTTCGGAAGGGCATAAAAGAAAATGTAAAAAATTGTAACATAGATTTTACCTTCAGAGATAAAATTATGCTTAAAAAAAATTGTATTCGAATCGTTCCATTTGTTATTTCTTTTCTACTATTATCTATAATAGTTTTTCTATTATAGTAGAGTAAAAATTGATTTTCTTTGACGGACTATAATTTTCGACACTATAAGTTAATCTGAATTTATTTATTTATTTATTTATTTTTAATATTTAAAATGAGAAAGAAGTATAGGCTAATAGTAACTGTCCAATAAGGAAAGGTCCAACCGGCAGGTGATGAAGAAAGGCGTTGAACAGGTTTCTACCCGGTAATTCGGCAACGAATAGACTAGCCTTCCTGCCTAGCAGGGAGGAGCTACTGGTCTGTGTTAAAAAATAATTTATGTTTATTCGTGGCCTTATAAAGTAATAGTAAGAAACTTGATTTTGAATTTAATACGAATATACCGGAATGAATAAATTAGTTTCGAGAGAAATGTAGTAAATTTTCAGTTCAGGGAACTTTTTTTTTTTTTATTTCGAGACATACTTCTCGCGTGATATAGTCTACATATCTAATAATAAGATTTTAACAACAAAAGCCTTTGGCATCTGATCAAGAAGCGGAAAATAGCGTAAAATTTCGAGTAATTTACTTGATTGTCTAAATTAGTAAAATGATACATGATAATGCATTCTCAGTTGAAAAATTCTGATGGGTTACATTAAATTTTCGTTTTGTTATTACTGAAGTTGAATGATTAAAAATATATATATATATATATATATTTCACTCATTCTCATCTTAGGTGTTTTCTTCAATGATAACAAAACTGCAATTTAAATAAACACAAAAAAAAAATTACTCTAAGATCAATTTATATCTTCTCGATTCTCTTTTCTAACGGTAAAGAATTACTTCGATTGTTATAAAGAAAATCTTTAGACTTTAATTCAGATTCTAAAGATCTTTTTGTACTTGATTTCCTCTGTGATTTTTCGATTGACTTCATTAGAGTCGGGCCTATCCGCAAAGGATAAAAACTGATTCTACCATATTGTGCTGTAGTCATTGGATAAAACAGATCAAATTCCATCCTCTTTATCTTTTTTTACGACTGTTTATAATAAGTAACATTAAGACCGGTTAGAATTTTACCTAATTCATAATTAGTTTTGCGCTTTTGAATTTATCTGATAGGCCGTCTTTGATAATAGCTAAGTTTAATTAATAATAATATCTATAGAATATACCTACTATTTTGATACAATTGTAATCTTCTGCTACCAATAAATTAAAAAAAAAATTGAAGAAATAGACTTATATTTTTGTGATTTCCTCTGTATACGTAGATCTAGTCCTAAATAACTAAAGCAAAACATGTAACAAACTCTGTTTTCAATGTTATTAATGTGAAAATTATCCTTAGGAAGATTCGAAAATACATTTAAACAGAACTGTTAAGATAAAATATGATTATTAAATTAATTATACTTATTAGAAAGAAGAGGATGATGTAGACTTGAGTGGTTTAAAGATGGAACTTTAAGCTTGTTTCCCTGTCTTACTTTCATCAGATTGTCGGAATCTAGCTAGCCTTATCTATCCAAAAAGTTCTTTTTAAATTAATATTTCCATGGTTAATTAAGCCCTTATATTTTAGAGATAAATCCAGAATTTGAATTATCAGGAGCGAAAGACATAGTTGTGGAATGACGAGGCAATAGATTCCGCGCATTCTTTCCCCTTGACAAGTCATTTGATTGAACTATTCGATATTAAGAGTTGGAATGCATGCCCTTAACTCTATCATAAGGTCGATGACAGTTAATTAAAACACTCTTTGGATCTACAAAGCTTAGTTGAAAGAGGAAGAAATTATCTCGTTTGTTTCATTCCCTAGAATACAAAAAGTCTTTTTTTTTTCTTTTTTTGGAAAATTCTGAAGTTAATAACCTTTATTGAAAACCATTTAACAACCCTACTTGTCATTAATAATTTTAAATTGAAGAAAATAGATTTGGATAAATTAATATTCATTAAAAAATAGCAATCGGGTAGATAATTCTAATTTATTCAACAAAACAGAAAAATAAAAAAAGAAGGAAAAACAAGAGAAGTGAATGAAGAAATATGTACTTTGTGATGCAAAAACAATCTCTGATACTCAGTAAAAGAGGAAAAAAGAAATATGGAGCGCCCTTCGAAACAAGACATGTGGATTGAAATACAAGCGCCACTTCATCACCTCGTTGGATGGATTTTCTTGCTCTGTCGCTTTTTTCTCTCTTCTTTAAACATTTTCCAGTCACGTGATTGGAAAAGAAAACATTCCAGAATGAAATATAGAAATTTCCTTTCCGAATTTATGTAAAAATATATCTATTAAACTTTGAAAACAATTAATATATAATCCTAATGACTTTAAAGTATATCGATAATTCTTAATCGAAATTTCAATTTTATTTAAATTTCTAATAATTTTACTTCCATTTTTTAAAATTAAAACTATTTTTACAACTTTCCTGCTTAAAAAAATTATTTATAGGCCTAAATTAAGCCTTTTTAAACGAAATATACAAATAGGGCCTAAATGAAGTCCATGTATTATTAAAAGTTTAATAATCACAACTGTACTAAATCTTGATTTATAAAACAGATTCATATAAAATACATTAAAAAGTAAAAGTTTTCATAATAAAATTAGAGTTATTAAAAAACACTATAAAATTAGGCTAAATGTTTTAAAGGTTTAGATCAATTTTAAACTTATTCCATTCAATAAAGAATAATATTTAAGATTAAATGATGTAAATTTAACTGAAAATTTGAAATTTAAATATCATTCAATTGTATATTTATATCACGCTTGTTGATAAAGACCTTACTGAACGAAAAATAACTCAATGATAAACAATAGTACAATTATTAATCTAAGTGTTCATGATGGATCTAATTACAACAAAAATAATCGTTTTTTTGTCTAGGTTAAACGAATTAATAAAATTAATTTAATGTTTTAATTTTATTTATAAACTGTAAGCTTATTTTAAAACGTATTTCTATAGAAATTAAACAAAAAAATAACATTTTTCTTTTTGTAATGTTCTTGTACCTTAAGCGATTTGTTTAATAATAGCCTAATGATTTTGCTTTTGTCATAAAGAAAATCTTGTCCCATTTATTTCAAAATGAAATAATTAATAGAAATTCAAATTTTATGTAGATCAATCGTGTAAATAGAACTTGAAATACTTTAATTTTCGAATTAGATTAATAAACAGAAAGCTTACCTTATCTTCAACTTCGCTTAAAGAACACCTCGCGTTTAAACTCATAAATTGCTGAAATCTCGATTAATTAGGCAATTAATAGTTTAAAAAAAAAGGAAATTAGTATTAAATAACAATGATAATAAAGAAGGATAAATACAAAATATCGATTTTCCATCAGAGAAAACAATAGGTTAATATCTATATGCCTACATAAAATAGGTCTGTATTAATTAAACAATGGTATTTTTTATTTTATTTTTTTCCTTCTAGATTTTAATTTACTTTAAGAATATAATTCTACGTTTAAATTTGAGTTTACGAAAAATTATTAAATGTATTCTTACACCTAAAAAATTATATAGATAAATAATAGGCCTGCACGTGTATTTTAAATTTATAAAAGTTATAGTTTATACATAAAAAAATTTTTTTGATTAAATTTAATTTGTAATTTAAATTAATATTTAATTAAATTAAATTGAAATAATTTATGCCTGCGAATAATTTATTAAGTAGAATTAAAAGTTTTAAAATTATCTACCATAATTTAATTAATTTTGATCATGGATCCAATATTAACGTGAACTTTTTTCAAAATAATCAATAATTCGTAAACAATTTAGCTAAAAATCTTCAATTTTTAGGTGTGATATATAGTATTTAGGCCTACGTAAAGAATTTACAAAGATAAATAATAGGATTATTGTATTTCAAATAAGAATATGATGCGATCCATTTTTCACCCCCATTCAGCTTATGGCATAGAACATAGAAAGCGCCTATTTTTCTCAAATTCACGCAAATAAACTCTGGCGATGGGCAGCTATTAATGGACCGATATTAGAACGGAACTGGTAGGAAGCAACAGTTAGAGAAGCACTATGACTCACGCACTCCTCAACAAAATGTTACAAACCATTATCTAGGCTCAATGCCTTGTAATGGTTGCGTTGTTATCTATACACCCCACAGTGGTGGGGCCATTACATCTCTATAGAGCATCACGACCTCGGCAGCTCAGGTCTTTTGGTAATTAGGGGCTGAACGGCGGACAATTCCGGGACGTTGGAAAATTGAACGAGTGTCCTCGCGGGAACATAGATCATCGTAATCTGACACTGAACTCACGTCTGGTCTTGGTGATACGGCCGTGTCGACACTACGGACCATTAATTCGACAACTGTCCCGCCATCGACCGCTTGGTCTCTCTCTTGCTTTAAGAGGTAAAGGATGCGCTGATTCGATTGTATGACGTTTACTCTTCTATAACCTTCACCATAGGCTTTAATTGAAAATTTAATACGTGTAGGCCTTATCTGGATCCATTACCAAGCTATGGGTTTATAACAAGATTCGTTAGGAACTAATTTGATATATTAGAAATTTAAGAGGCCTTTAATGTTTAGCTTACTCATAAAACTCTATATGTGAACTTTATTAATCTATTTAACAGAGTAATGCTTCTATATTAGTTAATTAAACATGATTTAATTATTAATTTTCAATCTACTGTAAAAATTCTTGCGAAAGTCTCCCGACTTATAGAAAAAAAAAATCGAAAAAGGACCACACACGTTGACGGAAACGGAAAACCGTCACAGTGACGTCACCATTCACGTCACGCTGTTTAGGACTGACACCTGACAGTAAAAGGACTTGTTGGTGACCGTGAAATTGCACCTCACGAGACAAGAAACTATACGGTGGAAGATAATGCTTCATTCAATCGCCCTTATAATTGTTGAATTCTCTGTACAAATGTTCAGCATATATAATTATATATCTCTACTATTTGAGAAAAAAACAATGGGACTACCTTGTTAGACTATACTAGTTACAACTCTCGGCTATATATTTTAACATAGTAAACTATTGTTAAAAGATTTTCAGTCTCGACTGAATGAATTCGGTCTTCTTTAACGAGATCCTACAGACTAGAATAGAAAAAAACCTATCTAAGACTCTCTTCTATGTAATATAGTCTGTTAATTGTAAAGAATTCACGAATTCTTATAAAAATGTACGCAATCTCAAAGGTGTCGAATTATGTAAGAGGGGTAAACTTTGCCACTCCTTGGCTCATCTATCGATCCAAGTGCAGAACATTCAACGTCTAAGTAATTACAACATTCATCACAGCCAGAACTGAGAAAGGGCTTTAGAAACGTGGTGTTGCCATAGAAACACACAGGAGGCGTCTCTACCTGAAGGCTAATCTGAGAATTATCTGACAAGGCGCCTCCGGTAACGCCAGCTTACGTCTTTGGTAAAATAATTAAATAGCCTATAGGCCTATAATCTACCATATATAATGGCGCAAGTTAATTGGTTATAATTATTTTATTACACCGATTGCTATAAGCTTTAAAAACTCTTAATATATCCGGTTTATCAACGATGTTAGTAAAGTATTCTCATTTATCATGGCATTTTTAAAAGCTCGATAGTTAAAACAATGTTGAAATGAGATAAAGACATAAGCTCCAAAGAACAATATAATATACAAGTTAGAAAAGAGGGTTAAAACAACTCAGAAAATTTTAAGTCTTCTATCATCCACACCAGACTCTTCTTAACAGGAAGAAGATATCTTGCTGAATTCAGGCTATCCTGACAGCACCCGAGAGGATATCAGGCAATAGTACCTGACATTCTACGCAGCCTTGACAAGGAACAGACGATAAACGGACTATGCAGTCAAGCGTGGTGCCTCAGTTTTCGAACGTTATTTAATTTTATGTCTCCTGGAGGAAAGTACTGTTAACTTGACTGGACGTTACGTGGTTGAACCTTAAAACACAAGGGATAATGTCTTTAATCTCTGTCCGACCGACGATTGTAACACGGCCATTCTGTATGAAATATAATGGTAGTTTTAGTCTAAATAAATTTTACACTTTCTGGACAAAGAGATAGCACTAGAAATTAGATAGCATTAAAGAATTTTTTCTTAAGTTAACCTTATTTTTTTTTTACTTTGTTAATTTTCTTTTAAATCATATAAATCACCAGAAAAATTTGTATTAATTGTAGTATTTTCCTTCACTTATCGTAGTATTTTTTTTTAATACGATCGCTGTTTGCTTGTTTATTTTTTAAAATTATTAATACTTTAAACAATACATAGAAATGATTACATAAAATTAAATGCTACATAAACTAAATTAAACAAATAAATCTTCCATTTACAAACACGTTAACGATAAACCAACGCTCGTTGAATAAAACACAACATGCGAAGACATAAAGAGAGAGAGAGAAAAAAAAAATTTATCGATCGTTTAAACTTATTGACAGAATATTAAATAAACTATAGTTAATGTTCCACTTTTTATAATCCTTCAGGAAAGGTAGATGAAACACTAATTGGTCTTTCATATCTTCATTTGGTTAATGGTTCGTCGTTTCGCTTCTGTGACACAAAGGGTGTGGTAAAGAGGATCTGGGATGTTGTTAAATCCGAAAAGGGAATTACAATGAATGCAATAATTCAGACATTAAATGGAAGCTTTTGCCTATTTACAATTGATCATCCCAAAGGGAAATTTAATTCCTATAACCGAAATATAACTGGTCAGACGAGTTTTCAAGTGTACTTCTCTAACAAGATATCTTCATTATGTATGCATTGTCGTTGTAGGTGGTACTTTTTAACATTTTATGATGTTTAACTAAAATTAACTACTTAGTAACTCTTATCCCGGATTTGGTAATTATTTAAATTTTGTAATTAAAATTAAACATATTATTATAAGTGAAATGCCCCCCGAATTAAACTGGAAATTGTATCTAATTAACTATTGAAACGTTTGAAATTTGAAGAAAAAAAAATTTAATTAAAATAAGATCAGAATAAAATTTAAAAATTTACAGAAAAAAAGGGGGAGGGAGAGGACAGCTTTAATTAAAATTCTACTTCAAAAAATTCAGATGATAAACTGATAAATAAGAATTTATAGCCTAATTTAAAATCTGCTTAAAATAATCAAATAATAAATCAAATCAAGAGTTAACATTATTGTCTACAAATTAATTTAACAATTTTTAATTTAATATGAGTAAATTTTTTTTATTTTTTAAGCGGAAGGAATGAAAATTACTTCCTATTAGAAGTAATTTAAGTCCAAAAAAGAAACCTTGTAAGTAACTGTTTTTAGATAATTTAAATGAAAATTTTAAATTAATAAATTAAATAATTGTTATATTATATAAATTTATTAGTTTGTTTTAAAAATATTTAGATATTTAAAAAATAATAATACAAATAAATCTATCGCAAAGACGATTTTACAATTGGAATAAAATGCATTGACAAACACGACTTAAAATCAGTTTTGAAAGAAATAGGCCTATGACAAAACGATTGAAAAACGATGTTAATTCCTTTGGAGAAAGTAAGTTCGCATTGGAAACCATCAACTTCTTATTTTGTAGCAGATCTATAAAGCCTATATTGGGAAATCTCAAGAGCAAAAGTCAAGTCGAGATGCTTTTCCACTTTTGCTGACTGAGTATCCTAATTTGGAATAAGAGAAACAACTGCAAGTAGAATGATAGTCGCCGTCGAGTTACGTTCCGGGTTATTAAACCTAACGAATTTTAGGCGGCCTACGTCTACATGCTTCCTTACTGTACTCCTGGGGATTTGCCGGAAAAGCAGAGGACGTGGTCTGATTCCTAACATCACAAAACTCTACTCATTCCTGTACAAGATTTTCGTCCCTGATGAGTCATTTGCCATTTGCCCTTCTAACGCCTTCAATTAAATCCAGACGAGTTGGGAGTTTTGTAATTGAATTCTACTATTTTCCACATAATTTACTTTAATTAATTCTATATTACTCCTTAAGAAATTAAACTGCGGGAGAAAGACAATTTATCGTCAGCATCGTAGAAAAATGATTTTCAAACTAACTCCCTCCCATTACATCAATATTAAACGTAAACATTGTTTTCTCTCTTTTATATTTAATTTTGTTGAATTTCCGAATTAATAATTGGTAATTTTTCAGTATTCGTAACTAAGCTAGGATTATAAGATCTACTTGGCTTATAGACTTATACGTACTGTTTGTAAATATAACCTTTTGCAGTGTGTTACTTCTTTGTGAACGTGGGATTGACGCTTTATCTTCTGATAGTATGGAGCATCTAGCACCTGGTAGCGAGTGCGTGATTTATTCGTCACACTTTGTGTGCAGAAAGGAATAAACTAAACTAGCTGTTCACCTCGGAAAACCATGCCCTATCGTAGTAAAGACAGGTTATGTCAATACATCAAGGTGAAATACAGCCCTTTCAACACAACGTCGCCTGGACAATTGATTCGGTAGCTGCATCATTGTGAGTGGATAAATTCTCTTCTGAACCTTCTTCAAACAGAGCTGGCCTGTAGGATAAGTAGATAGCCTCTTACCTTATACAAAAATTTAAAGGAACAAAAGGATGGTTCTCTCGTAATATAATCTACAGATAGTAACATCTATCGAGAAAATTTGGGCCAATTAATTAGCTGGATAACGTTTTCTGAATATTATTTTTTATTATTTTATTAGGGGCATTAACTTAAAAATCAGGAAACATTCTGTACTCTACGACATATGGTAACAACTAAATTTTATTGTTTTGTTACTGTGTTTAATACCTTTCGAAAATTTCGTTTAAAGCATAAATAAATGTAATTTTATTAAAATTAACAGAGTTAATCTTTTCTACTTTGCGTAGTTGTCGAACAACATGACAGGCCTAACAAGGACTATAGTACTTTGTAATTTAATAAATTCGTTTTGGGGATCTTGCTGACATTTATCCAAATTTATAGGTGTTAATAATCTCTAACCCTCTTCAATAAAGAATAACACCTACTATCGATTAGAATTATTGATTTTTTTCTTTTTTCTGGAGGTGGTGCTTATTCGTGAGCTACGTAATATTTCATTAACTCTTCTAAAAGTCAAATAAAACGTTAAGATCTTTGAGCAAAGACTCTCGTTTTATGCTTTTCAAAAGCTGAAAAGGAAAAGTGACTACAACAGTGAGCCAATGAGGCGAGAGTAATAGTAGGTGGATATTTACCTACCTTTTCTCACTTTTAAATCTCTAAGGAACAATGGGATGACTTTTACCTGCGAACAGAGGTATTGAAGAGGAATTAGGCCTAATTTAACATTGACACAATAGTGAATAGAAGTGATGTTAAGGGACACCCACAAACGCTTTCAACTAAAGTATCATCACTGAAAGGTTCAGAAAAATGAGATAAAACTACAGGTGGGAAGTGTGGCGACAAAAGGTCGTGTGTGGTCAAAAATTTTCGACTTTCAGTAAGGTGTGAAGTTAATGGAGTGAAAAAATAAGCAAATGAATCACATTTTGTAATGTAATACGAATAACTCCACCCATTGACACTACAAGTCTATGTATTTCAATCGTATTTACAGAAATTCCGACAAGATTTATGAACAAAATATTTTAGATAAATTCTTATATTCTAATCGAAAGCGGCACGCTAATGTTAGTCAATCACGCAGATTTGGTGTTGAGATGTCCATTGCAGTTTGTGGCCATCGTAGAAAGTTAATTTACCGATTGGTCCTGAGATGGAACCATTCGTGACTATCTTCACGCATCATGCTTCTATAAGTCGAGTTCATAGAGGACAATCCTTTTTTCACTGACCATATTGATTAAGTTATCGTGTTTGTAAACCGCATAGTTAAATCTTATACCGCATATTTCCCTTCTCCTAAGAATAGTAGTACACGAAATACCTTCTAACTCACGAACGCCACCCACCAATTTCCCCAGCTAAGGTACAATCAATCCATCTTTCTGTCTTCACCTACATAGATAACTGCGCATGCTCTATCGTAATCCGATTTCCTGACTCTACCCCTTCTACGTTAAAGAGCAGTTCGCATATAAATATAGGAAACGTATACATTTATTTATTTAGTTTATTCATTCTTAGTTTTCGATCGATCAAAATTAGTTAGTGGTCCGCCCAAGGTTTTAAAGAAGGACCTCACACGATGGTCCCTTGTACAGGGCTGTGTGTGAGGTCCTACAGATTTATGTCTAGTCCCTATCACTGCAGGCAGATGATTTGATGCGATACGATTGAATGGATCGTTTACATCTAGATTATTAACAAGTAGTACGTATTACAGAAATTTCATCATTTCAAAAACCGTAACGTATGTCAAATCTCTCGTAATTTCGTCCACCAACTTACACTCAACACTCTATTAACCGAGTTTGTACACTACAACTTACCAGTAAACCTAATCGAACCCAATACTATACACCCAGTACTTGATCTTCTAGTGAATATAAGCGACTTTCTCAAATATTGAATGGCTACAGTAGCACCACCGATCGAAAGATGAGAATCAAAAACGGCTGTGGGAAGTCACAGACGAATGACCTTATCCAGTATGTCACGTACACCTTATAATTTGGATCGGCATGTGAAAATAATAATATAGGCGAGTATAGAAGCAGATGTGAACATCTATAGCAGCTGGTAACAGCTACCTATATGGATTGCATACACTTCGAAGTATTTCTTAGAGTTCAATCGTCTTGGGTGGAACCGTTTTTGAAAGAAAAATTATTACAGTAATATTTTATTTTTATAGTATCTATTTCTCTGATCTTAAATACATTAAGACGGCGTATACACACACATATATATATACATTACTGTATATTTATTTAGGCCTACATCATGTTAGTAGATATTAAATCAAAAATGATTCCACTAAACTTAATTGGGTGGATCACGCAATCATCATGTAGAATTAAAAAATGAAATGTAATATATATTTTAAGATTGCTTTTAAGTTCTACCAATTAGTATCGTCTCTTCGTTAACAAAACAATTCTATACCTCACTGAACAAACTTGTAATCACAGAATCCCTCGGGGTATAGGGCTTATCTTCCGGCCTCCATTGGTGGGCTGACGGACTTTGCTAACCTGTTTTCCGCTTCGACGACACAAAACTGAAACATTTTAAAGACTTTCCAAACTAGATTTTTGAACATCATCGATTTTGATACCGCTCACACTTCAATAGACCCTACTTGATGTATAAAGCTAATAGAGAATTATACCAAAAAGACCGTACACACTATTTAAAGAAAGGCAACAGAAAAAATATATATATATCCTTTATACCTCGTGTCTTATCGAACCGGGTGCATTTGTTTTTTTTTTAGTTTAAGAGTCAGTAAAATTTGAAGTACGAACCTGAGTAGTTAGAGTTGGCTTGACGGGATCTGGACAAACGCCTAGGTTCTGAAAGAGATAACTACTTCAGACTGACTCTGATGATACAAATTAACAAATTAATTTGAATTTTGGAACTCCAAAAATTAATTATAATATCCATAAACTTTAGGGCCTTTTTGATATATACAGGCAGGCTTGCGATAGTCACATTCAGATTCTAAATACATTAAAGAATAGAATAAAAATTGAAACTCGGAAAAATTACATAAGATTAATTAATAAACCTATATTTTAATTTTTCAAATATTTAACTAATATGATAGAATTGAATTTAATATAAATAAAAGACGAATAATTCAACCTCATTTACAAGATTGTGATCCTATAGAATTGTAACTCGTAATTTTCCATCACATCGTAGGTAGTCTACAATTAGGCCTATTGATCAACAACAGTTTATATAGAATTGCCCTATATATATATCAGTACAGTTTATAGTAAAGCTTGTGTTAACATGATAAAGAACATTGTTATAAAATAATACGTTTAAAGCTCGTTAAAATTATGAAAATCTACTCATAAAAAACTTAAAATTCATGAGTAAATCATAAAAAAAATTATTAGACTAATAATTGTTTAATTTCAGATACATTATATTAATAGAATTCAAAGATTTCAAACTATTAATTCGTTTTTTGATATAATCTAAGCTATATATTATATACAATAATATAACATTTTAAGAATTAAAAATGTCTTAAAATTCAAATTTAAAAGCTTAAGCTTTCGAATAAAAAAAAGTAGAAAGACGAATAAAATAAGTGTTTATAATTTCGTCCTTCTCACACCTCGGTGTAACAATAAAGTCATATAATCTTTTATTAATAGCAAAATTTTTATAGTTTTTTTAATCTTAAAAAGAAAAGAGATTGAAATCGTAATAATATTTCATTAAATATTGAATCTTAGAAAAAATAAATTAGATATTTCACTTGTTTTCACCTAACAATTTTTCCTAAGTAAGATATAGATCTATAATACTCAATGAAAACTTAAAAAAAACATTTCAAAGCTTGGCAATAATGTAAAAATAAAGTAACGATCTGTTAATGCAAATTACACATAATGACATTTTGAGTAATTTGTCAGACAACAGATTTACTAATTGTAAAAACTGTCGTGGATTTCGTCCATTAAGTCAACAAGCCCTGGGCGACTAATTGCCCCTTGTATAGGAGTTAATGATTTCTCAATAATCTATCCAGCGGACATGCTCAAGGAAAAAGCAGAGCATCTTTAAATTCTTGCAGCTGTCTGCGTGATAACCTATCGTATTTATCTCTTAGTTACAAAATAGTATCGTTTTGCTACTCGTCTACCTAATATTTTCTTAATAACTTAAGGTATATATTGTCGCCTATAGATTATTTAACACCATAATTACGGGTAAGTATAAATTTATATAATTAAATAAATCTAAAATATTCCTAAACAATAAGAATTATTAACAGAAGAAGTTTAGATGAAATAATAATAATAACTGAATTGTCTCTAGGCCTGTTTATAAATAAGCTTATATAATATCTAAATATTAGGCCTACTATTGTAACGGTTATAATATTATAAGTCATAATTTTTTTTTTTCAGAAGGATGTCATTATTATAAATCAGGTAGTAAAAGCGTAAAAGTGTAAGATTCAATGACCTGTCCCTAATCTATCTTGGAAAAATGCAAACACTTAATTGTCATCATCTAATTAGATATGCTGCGAATATCTCCACAAAATGTTATGAATTATCAGTTAAATGCATTTAAATAAGCAATATATCCTCAATTTTCTACGCTTTAATTTACTGAAATGACTTTCATCGCTCCACTACGGAAGATAATTTGCATTCGAAATCTTCCGCTTTTACAAAGGATTTTTTTTAAAAATGTTTTTAAATGAAATTTCTACAAATTGTTTAAGAATTTTAACGTGAAAAATGATACGTTCTATTACAACTGTTTTTTAGATTTTTTAATTAAATTTCTATTAATTTAGGCCTACCCCGTTGTGATTTAAATTCGTTTTCTTCTTTTTTTTACTCAAAGTCTACGTAAATTGATAAATTTCCTTGTAAAAAAGCTAAGATTTGAATGTCTTTGGCCCAACTGCCGAATGTTTCTAAGATATAAGCACCTTATCATAAAGGTAAAAACCATTTAACATGTCGTTGATAGAATCATAGTTCGGTTTATCAAGAGGTCCTCTTTTATGAAAAGTGTCTTTCCAATGACGTGGAAGAGGCCAAAGGCCCAAGGGGACATGTTCGGAATAAATAAAACCTATACGGCATTCTTTTACAGCGACAGGCTCATTTATTAAGATATCTTAAAGTTGGTTATAAATTGCACAATATCTGAGTTAAGTTAGTCGAGCAAAGGACCTTACTTAAACCAAAACATCATATATCTTTCATATAAGTTTGCCATATCGACTATTCTTTCTTAGATTGCGATAACTTTCCATTATATTTATTACATAGATTACATAAGCATCTTAAAGGCATAACTTACATTTTGAATGCTACCATACTATTTTACTTTAAACAACATAATTTTTTTTCATAACTTTCGGTAATATCTAAATACAACTTTATTATATTTAAAAAAATATTCTTTCTCTTATTTGTAAAAGAAAAAAAAAAGAACAAAATAATAAAAGTTTAATTGTATTTAAATTCTCGATAACTTCTTAAGATTGTCGATTAAAATTAGGCCTATAAATTATAAAGATCTGAAGGCACGTAAGAAAAATAGGCATAGAATAAAACGACATAAAATTGTAAAATGATACAGGCCTAGTGTGAAAGTGATTGATACAGAGTAGTGTAATATAGACTTTAAATTTATATCGTGAAGGAGTTAAATGTAAAAATATTTAACGTAAAACTCGATAGATCCTATTTGAAAATAAAAGAATATTGAACTAATGTTAATTTCGCAGAAATGAAAACAATAAAAGAACTGAACGAATGAGAATGAAGTTTAGAAAATTAAAAGTAAAATGTATAAGATTTTCGAAATTTAAATAGAGAAAAGCCCTGTGAATGGGTGTGACGTCCAACCAGATATGGACCCTCACTATAGATCGAAGAGGCCTACTTAACAAACGTTTCCCTACATCGAATAATCGATTAAATCGCGTGTAGACAACACATGACGACAGACCTTCCAAACTAAGATGTTATTAAACACGTTAGGCTTGGTTAGAGCCCCTATATCGATTGATACCACAAATTCAAACATTAAAAAACAAACTCTTAATTAAACAACGAATAAATCAGCTATAGTTTTGTTGAAGTTAGAATTCGAAGAGATAGTAACCTTTAGAAACTTCACTTCTGCATCCCAATTTCTATTTTACTACAGTAAATAAGGTCAGGGATCAACAGTAAATCTGATTAGTATCATTAAAGTCGAAGCTATACTTTTTTTTATGCTTTTGAATTATTTTCGGTGGCAAAGAGCGGTAAAGTTCACAACAACCTGCAGTTTTATAGTCGTATTATACTCACTGGTCTAAGATAGCCTGGGGTGAATGCAAATGTAACAACTCCTCATGTTTAGAAATTCAAACAGCCTCTATCTGCAAATAATAGGGACGTTTAACGTAAAAACTAGACTTAAAATTAGCCTCTGGCTTTCTCTAAGACTAATTTATAATTTGGGAAAATTCTAACCTAGCTATGACTGCTCTTAATTTATTTAAGTTTTAACCTTTCTGGTTGTTTCAAACGTCGAAAGATACATTATCATCTAAGCCACAAAGAATTATCCAACCTATTTGCACAGGCCTAAGTCAAAAACATAATAATAATAATAATAAATTTAAAAGAAGAAAACTTTTGTTACATTTTATTCAGATTATAGAAATGATCTAATTAAACTACAGCAAATAGAAATAAATTTAATTTTATCTGATGTAGTGGGCCACCCATTCCTGAATTATACGTTCCCTTAAAAGAATTTATGAAATGAAAACATGGAACATGTAGAAAAGATGCGAAAGGGAATGCAAGTGTTGTTACAACTGTATTTTGTTGTGTAAAACAGATTAAATCTGTTTTCCCTTAAGATTAGTTATTGTCAAGACTATCTTTTAGCTTGTCCTATCGATAAGAATCATTCAAGACCAATGTTTTAATTAAGAATTTTCGTATTACTCTATACAATCGGTAAATAGAATCAAATTATTTCAAATTAATTGAAAATATATGGAACAAGTAATAATTTCCCTCAAAGAAAATTTATAATATCCTAACTATTCTAAATATTAGGCCAGATTTATTTCATTAATATAATTTAAAAATTGATCATTTGTTCTTTTAGGCCTATCTGAATGACGACGAAAAGTTTAATAGAATTTAATTTATAGTCTAATTAAATGAAATAAATTTGTATTTTTTTTAAATGTAAACTAAATTTGCCTTTATGTAATTATCAAAAAGTACCTAGCGCTATTAAACTCATAGGCCTATTGAGTTATTCAATTATAGGCTTATGAAAACTTATAAATAAAACTTAAAAATCAATTTACAAACTGAAATATGAATTTAAAACGTTAATAAATAGACCTTTATAGAATGAAATAGCGCAAGATGTGATTAATACTGCAAATAGCTACTTATAATAATAATGTAGAATCGAGCAGATTATTAAAAAGAAAAACCAAAACAAAGCTACATACCGGATGATGGTCTGTCAGAGTATCGAGTGCAGTAGACCCACGCTGGCCAGAGCATGGCTGGTTTCTTTGCATCTGCCCCGGTTGAAGACGAGTGTTTGTTATTATTACCTGATGATTTGCTACTATCATCCGAACTCTCCCTTACGGTTCTACCGAAGTCCGGTGAAAGTATTTTTTCGATAGAAAACTTGAGCGTTTGTACAGAAGTGGGTGAAGATGCTGCCGATGAAGTAGGTTGTTTAGAACTGTCCATATCGGGGGCGGAATTTGGCCTACCTGGTGAGTCCAAATGCCTAGTCTCGGACGATTGTTGGTCCGTATCTAAAGCCATGTTTTTCACTTTATCAGACTCACAACACAAGCATAATCTTGGGGTGTGGTCGAAGTCCTTCACGGTTCAGTGTAGGTGTTGGTAGGTTCTGACTACACACCACGTTTTTATACCTCGCTTGGAGTGTGTACAATTGATCGCAATGCATGGCACATAAGTCTTCTGCGGTGGCGCTTGGTGCAAGTCAGGCCAGCCCCCTTCCAACCACGTGCTGGCGTCCAATCAGAAAGCGCAGCTTTCCTTGGCCACTACCCCTCTTGCGCTGGTGTTGGTTGATTATTAAAATGTCATCGGAAAAAGGGGGATAGAAATGGAGGGACGTGCTCAACTAAGGTCTACGGACTCCAAGACCAACCCCGGTTCGCAGATATTTCAATCCGTCTAACATCATAATCCATTCTATCTACTGAGGTGTTGCCGTAGTTATACTACACCACCACTCTCCGATGTGTTGGTGTGATGCAAATCGGATTAACTCCTGACGTTACATTCTACAAAAATCTTATTATTACACTTACAGATACAATATATTTTACAAAATGTAATGTATTTATTTTATTATTTAAATTATTTTTATATCTTAAAATTGATTAAAAAACATCTCATGTATTACTTAATTTTTTCATATATAACATTATATTTTTTATAAGACTTCATGTTAGGTGCACTTACAGCCAAATGTTAACCTATCTGTTTCGACTACAGCGCCACATCATGAAGAAAAATAGAACTATTCCTAACAGTATTGCGCATGATTACGTTTAATATCGAGAAATTATTTGATTGGTCGAAATTTTCGTTAAATATTTAAAAATAACCAATTGCATTTAAATTTGTATTTTAGTATAATTTCGTCTTTTATCACGTTACCTGTATTTTTTTACAAACGTTTTCTTTTTATTCCAATGCCAGATTTAGAAAAAATGTATTGTTTTTTTTTTAATGTCAGATTCTTTTAAAAGAAAGACATTTTAAATATCTAAGACAGTTTTAAGCAGTTATGTCAATAGAAACCTCATAACAAGTTTTGAAAAACAGTCACGAGGTACATCACCTAATAAGTAGCGTAAAGTGTGAAAGTAAAATTGTTACGTCAACCTAGCTAAGCATTTATCCCGTTTCAAGATTACCAAACCAGTTTCGATATAAAATTAGATGTCTTGTATGTGACATCTGGTCCGAAAAGGAATTAGATAAATAAGATAAGCGATTGACAAATGGTCTACAGCATGATATATTTTGACTATTACATTCTTTTTATAATCGTTTCCATACTATATAAATATCTAATTATATATATATTTCCAAACTTTATTAATTTGCGGTTGGTTATAACATCGTTATAAATCAATAAAAAATTTTTTCTCTTATGATTTATTAATTTATAGATATGTCATTAAATAAAGAAGGGTAAACGTTCCTTAGACTTTAAGAATAATCTTGTATTAAAATACAATTTATTTACGCCTAGGAGGGAAATATATATATTTTCCTCCTATATTAAATGAACGTTTATATGTTTTATTTGAATTTAAATTTAGGCATGTTTTACGCCTTAACTTACCTCTCTTACTTCTCTTACATAAGAATTGTTTCATTAAATCTTAAACGGATCTACGTGACGAAAATATAAAATAAAGTTTAGATTTAAAGTTAAAAACAAGTCAGTATAGTACGACCTTCATTCATTATCTTCCTTCATAGGTAATGAAGTATAGATCAAGAACAGGAAATATATTTTTCAGTTTAAAAATTGGAACATATTTTTATATTTTTTTTTACACTATTTATTAATATTTAGAATATTTTCTTAACATTTTTGAAGTATACTGATGGCTCTTTTTTGCTTTAAAATCTACACCTCAATAAGTAAGTTACTGTACTTATACAACATCATCCGAGAAATGGCTTTGAGTTATTTCATTCGCTTTGGCCCAAAGCATATTCAAATATAAGTTTTTAAACTTTCTTATTCCAAGAATTTCCAGTTTATCCTGTTCTATATTATCTGACAAGATGACTTTACAAACAGACATTTATCCAAAATGACAAGATAACCAACAGAAAGAAAGTTTTAAATTATCATTTATTTTATTTTATTATTTTTTTTTAACATCTAACTTATTGTAACTGAATCTTAATAAATGATTATGTTATTTATTCTGACTAAATTTGTTTCTCTTCAAAATATTAATCTGTAACTTAAAGCATGTTAAATGCTTTAAGTTACAGATGTTAAATGCTACTACTACAAGTGATTTTTTTTAATCCCTCCTTCCCTAAGACGTTACTAAAATATTTTAAAAGATTTAATTATTTTTTTAATTATTATTTTAAAAGGATTAATTAAACAATCTCATCGATATTTTAATTAATTCATTAATTAATTAAAAAAACACTCTTCTAACTTTTACTTTAAATTTAAAAAAAAAAGGNTGTTGGTAGGTTCTGACTACACACCACGTTTTTATACCTCGCTTGGAGTGTGTACAATTGATCGCAATGCATGGCACATAAGTCTTCTGCGGTGGCGCTTGGTGCAAGTCAGGCCAGCCCCCTTCCAACCACGTGCTGGCGTCCAATCAGAAAGCGCAGCTTTCCTTGGCCACTACCCCTCTTGCGCTGGTGTTGGTTGATTATTAAAATGTCATCGGAAAAAGGGGGATAGAAATGGAGGGACGTGCTCAACTAAGGTCTACGGACTCCAAGACCAACCCCGGTTCGCAGATATTTCAATCCGTCTAACATCATAATCCATTCTATCTACTGAGGTGTTGCCGTAGTTATACTACACCACCACTCTCCGATGTGTTGGTGTGATGCAAATCGGATTAACTCCTGACGTTACATTCTACAAAAATCTTATTATTACACTTACAGATACAATATATTTTACAAAATGTAATGTATTTATTTTATTATTTAAATTATTTTTATATCTTAAAATTGATTAAAAAACATCTCATGTATTACTTAATTTTTTCATATATAACATTATATTTTTTATAAGACTTCATGTTAGGTGCACTTACAGCCAAATGTTAACCTATCTGTTTCGACTACAGCGCCACATCATGAAGAAAAATAGAACTATTCCTAACAGTATTGCGCATGATTACGTTTAATATCGAGAAATTATTTGATTGGTCGAAATTTTCGTTAAATATTTAAAAATAACCAATTGCATTTAAATTTGTATTTTAGTATAATTTCGTCTTTTATCACGTTACCTGTATTTTTTTACAAACGTTTTCTTTTTATTCCAATGCCAGATTTAGAAAAAATGTATTGTTTTTTTTTTAATGTCAGATTCTTTTAAAAGAAAGACATTTTAAATATCTAAGACAGTTTTAAGCAGTTATGTCAATAGAAACCTCATAACAAGTTTTGAAAAACAGTCACGAGGTACATCACCTAATAAGTAGCGTAAAGTGTGAAAGTAAAATTGTTACGTCAACCTAGCTAAGCATTTATCCCGTTTCAAGATTACCAAACCAGTTTCGATATAAAATTAGATGTCTTGTATGTGACATCTGGTCCGAAAAGGAATTAGATAAATAAGATAAGCGATTGACAAATGGTCTACAGCATGATATATTTTGACTATTACATTCTTTTTATAATCGTTTCCATACTATATAAATATCTAATTATATATATATTTCCAAACTTTATTAATTTGCGGTTGGTTATAACATCGTTATAAATCAATAAAAAATTTTTTCTCTTATGATTTATTAATTTATAGATATGTCATTAAATAAAGAAGGGTAAACGTTCCTTAGACTTTAAGAATAATCTTGTATTAAAATACAATTTATTTACGCCTAGGAGGGAAATATATATATTTTCCTCCTATATTAAATGAACGTTTATATGTTTTATTTGAATTTAAATTTAGGCATGTTTTACGCCTTAACTTACCTCTCTTACTTCTCTTACATAAGAATTGTTTCATTAAATCTTAAACGGATCTACGTGACGAAAATATAAAATAAAGTTTAGATTTAAAGTTAAAAACAAGTCAGTATAGTACGACCTTCATTCATTATCTTCCTTCATAGGTAATGAAGTATAGATCAAGAACAGGAAATATATTTTTCAGTTTAAAAATTGGAACATATTTTTATATTTTTTTTACACTATTTATTAATATTTAGAATATTTTCTTAACATTTTTGAAGTATACTGGTGTCTCTTTTTTGCTTTAAAATCTACACCTCAATAAGTAAGTTACTGTACTTATACAACATCATCCGAGAAATGGCTTTGAGTTATTTCATTCGCTTTGGCCCAAAGCATATTCAAATATAAGTTTTTAAACTTTCTTATTCCAAGAATTTCCAGTTTATCCTGTTCTATATTATCTGACAAGATGACTTTACAAACAGACATTTATCCAAAATGACAAGATAACCAACAGAAAGAAAGTTTTAAATTATCATTTATTTTATTTTATTATTTTTTTTTAACATCTAACTTATTGTAACTGAATCTTAATAAATGATTATGTTATTTATTCTGACTAAATTTGTTTCTCTTCAAAATATTAATCTGTAACTTAAAGCATGTTAAATGCTTTAAGTTACAGATGTTAAATGCTACTACTACAAGTGATTTTTTTTAATCCCTCCTTCCCTAAGACGTTACTAAAATATTTTAAAAGATTTAATTATTTTTTTAATTATTATTTTAAAAGGATTAATTAAACAATCTCATCGATATTTTAATTAATTCATTAATTAATTAAAAAAACACTCTTCTAACTTTTACTTTAAATTTAAAAAAAAAAGGGAATGATTAACAATTAATTACCTTTTGTTAATCTAATTTAATAAAATATAAATTAATATCTAAGATTTATAAAATTATCGAAAATAATTTAATTAAGTTCGCATTTAATATAAACTAATAGAAATTAGATAGTCAAGTGTAGAAAAACTAAATTAAATACATTAAGCTATATACCTATATATTTTCCTTAAGGAAAAAATAATATAAAATTCTCATCAAATAAAGAAAGCAACTTAGAAAATTCATCGTGAGAATAAACTCATTCTCATTCGAAAAGTCAGAAAATTCGTTTTTCTAAAATCTTCCAACCTGTACTTATTACGGTCTGATGCTTTTTACTATCTCATCCAGTTGCTATAGAGACAGAAACGCGTGCCGTATATACAACCTTGGATGATAGAATTTTCACCGGATTTCTTTTTCCCTCCCTCTCCCCCCTTTCTTCTTTCTACGAAGAGGAAGTGATTTTATGCACAAACGCAGGAAGTGATGTAATCAACCAAGCTGTGTGGTCTATAAGAAACAAGGATTTTGTCATAGAGTAATTTGTCAGTATTGACGGCCTTATCTCCCATTCTTCGTTTTCTAGAAGGAAACAAAAAAATTCAACTTCCGACTTCGATAAAAGACGTCGTCCGCGATGACGTCATTTTATCTTACCCGATGTTTCTTGACCATTTCCCGATGTAAATTCTATAATTATTAATTAATAACTAGCTTATAAGTAAGTAGATTTATTATTCAAATCGAATGAATTATATTTACAAATTATTAATCTTGTGTTTTATATAGGCCTACATTATCTTTTTAGTAATTTACATACAACATTTTATAATTGTTAATTAAAATATAATTAAAATTATGATAAGAGTTTATATCTTACCTAACTTCTTTCTTCGTGACTGTCTTGAGAAACTTTTAAAGACTACTATTCTCCTATACGGGGGTTTCCTGTCTTCGGACGGTCACGGAAAAAGGAAATAATCAATCTACTTCCTGTAGGACCAGAAATTAAGTGATAATACCTAACTTTAAATAATATATATGTACCTATACAAAAAATATCGAGCATTAGTTTTAGTAATTTATTTAACCTTCTAAATCTTAGACTCGTGGTTAAACAGCTTAATGGGGGGCCCTCCAGCTAAAAGAATTAGTTCTGTCGGTAAAATAAATGATTTTCTTAAACAGTACCATAATTACACTATTGCCCTCACAACTGTAATTGATCAAAGATATTTATTTTAATCCTTTTTTTTNATTGGGCAGTTAAATAAATTGACTCGGTACATTAATCGATTACACAATTTTTTAATAAAATATAACAGCAAATTCAAATGTTATTGGCGGAAAAGGTACGCAACTCGTTGCTACATTTTTTTATGTGAAAACAAAATTACTTCAATTTAAAAATTACTTACACAATTTTTTAATAAAATATAACAGCAAATTCAAATGTTATTGGCGGAAAAGGTACGCAACTCGTTGCTACATTTTCTTATGTGAAAACAAAATTACTACTAAAGTTTTGACTAATTTAAATTTACATTTGTCAATCTTAATTTTATGCTACTTGTTTATTCGCCATCTCAAGGTAAGGTAAAACTTGCTCCAATGAGTAAAACCACAGTATAATCACTATTGGACAAAATTGTAAACAAGAAATAGAAAGGAAGCCCCCTTCCCTAAGTGTCCCAAGGGGACAAGGGACCGCTGGGTGCTTTGTGTTTTGACCTTGAAGATTTAGCTGAAAGAAATATACATTTTTAGCGTCAGCTTCATTAGATGATGCTCTTTTTATTCCGATTTCCTCTATTCAGAAGGATTCGTCTAAATCGGGACCATTCAAGTGTGGTGACATCAAAATTAGTTAAGTATATGTCGATTTAAAATATAAAAATCTGTAGGATTTTAGCATTATATCGTAAATGTCAATGTATTGTATATTATACTACTATTATACTATAAAAAAAAAAGCTACTTTTTGGGCAGAAACTATTTCCTAATTCATTAACTAATTAATTTTAATACTTACGTAAATTCCAATTATTATTATTATTATTATTAAACTTTGTTTCAAGTCCTGAAATCTTGCAACTCAAATTTTACCCACTTCTAATTAAGATAGAAGGATGAAACTTTAAGAGGACATAACTAACTCGTAAGTCCTATGACAATGCATTTTAATCATGTTTTAGGGAGTGGCCATTCACCATCTTCCCCATCCCGAAACTCGATGAACACAACCAAATGTAGGATTTAATCACGATGTGTGTGTGTGTGTGTGTGTGTTTTTTTTATAATAAAATCAGCAAATAGACAACTTAATTATTTTTTAGTCATTTATTTTTTCTGTTTAGTAATGAATAATGATACATACACTCTTTATGTTACAAGCAATAATCTCCATTAAAGTAAATATACTGTATATTATCAAGTTATATTCAGGATTTTGAAAATATGGGTGCTGCTCAATGCAGATTCGGAGGAACAAGACACGTACTCGCTGTTGTTTTTCGGAAAATTTGACTCATTAATTACATAATCTTACCTAATTCAGGTCATGCAATATGCGTTATTATATTTATTTTAATTTTAAAGTAACAAAACTGATTGCTTTGGTATGAAGAGTGATGTAGCATCATAAGTACTGTACCACCCCTCCTAGATGCGGCCTGAGTTATATATAAAGTACAGGAAATCAATTAGATCTATAGATAAGTACAATACATATTAATAATGCAAATTTGTCGTTTTTCAAAACTAATTGTTTTGATTTATTTTTGTTTTTTGGTTGTAACAATTAATAGCAAGACGAACGAAATTTATTCGGATTAGCGAGAGAGCTTACTGCACTTGTAAAGTTTATCTGATTTTTAATTTAAAATGGTTTGAAATTAAATAAATTTTTAATTAAAGAAATAGATATTTTAATAAATTTTATAAAAATTATTTATGTTTTTATTACAAATAATTAATTAATTTCTAGAGATGCAAATTCTAATTGTATTTATTAACTCCGCGTTAAAACAATGATTAATAAAATTTATTTATTTTTAAAAAGTCAAATAATGAATAAGAAATAATTGGGAAAAACATGAGAGAAATAATCAGTTTTTATTTATTTATTTTTAATTGAAGAATTTATTCTAACTCCGTGAAAAAATAAATTCTTTATATAATTCTTTTAAATAACTGATATAGTTCTATGATAGAAGGACAATATCTGATCATCTAAAGGCCACCATCAAAGATCCAGGACAAGACGTCAGATTTGTGACGAGACAATTTCAGTTTTACTATCATCCCTTCACTGATCAACGTCCAGATAAATGCCGGTGTGTATTTACGATGTCGCTAGAAGCAGGAAAAAAAAGCATTCAAGCGAGAACTTCCAACTTACAGAATACTTCATTTTTAAAGTTCTTTTCCATACAAATTTTTTTATCTTAATACAGAAACAATAAAAATGAATTTTTAATAGATTTGAAGAGAAAAATATTACATAAAATCTGCATCTCTGTAAGTGGTTTCGTGTATGGCGCATACGTTTATACTGTTTCTTCTTCTCTTGGGATGTAAACGTATTTAAAAAAAACTGTAGAAGTGCAAAATTAAATTAATAAAACTTATGGGAACTACCCCAAAAAATCATTTTCACTTTTACCAATCAGTTAACCTCACATTGCACAATTTTTATGAGGGAAATTCAAAGGGGCGGTTCTTCTGTCCGATATTCTGGGTGGCCCCCTGGGGCAACTATCGGTCTACGCCCCTGTTTATACTGAGTAGGGAGAAAGAAAGAAGAAAAATTTACCAAAAATGTATCTACTACAATAGAACGATGGCTTAAGTTTCGGTAGCTTTTTCCCCACGGTTGTCATTAATCAGTTGGACCTGTTGCGGCATCAAAGGGCAAGAAGGATTGGGGTGGGGTACGAGGGGGTACATCGACGTGCGACGACTTGCAGGTTCGTGACCGTAGTTGCTCTGTGCCACACACATTGAAGGGGAGAGGATAGTAATACGTACCCAGGGAAGGGTCGCTAGTGTCAAGTTTCTTCAGTCTGATGTCTCTATACACAGAAGTAGCGATCAGCACTCGCAACCGAACACCCCCGAATTATCCTTATTAGCCTTTAATTCTCCAGACCCTCTAATTTAATAAGGGAATCTTTTTAAACTGACAGGATGGAATTTACTATTGCAGATGCACTTCCGAAGAAACTTGCTGTCTTATAAAGACCGTAAAGTAGACTCAAGATTCATTTTCAGTGAATCTCCAAAGGTCTTGACCCATCGCGTTTACTCGTTTCCGTTTCCAGTTTTTCATAAAAAGTTGGTACGACCTCTTTATACTGCCACACATCATCCAATCTTCTCCACCCAACGTAATAAATTTATTTTAATTTTTATCCTAACGCCCACTCTGCCCTTTTCTAAGACTATTGTTTACTTTACTTCTTTACTAAAAGATATTTATACGCAAGTTCTAACATTGTATCTCACATACATAATAAAAAAATAATAATAAAAAGAAACGTACTTTTCCATATGATCTAATTTCATTCTAGTAGGTACGATATGAAAAACTCCTCTTTGAATCATAAAACAAAACTTGTACCGTTAGATTACCCTTCGGGATAAGTAAAGTTGATTATTGACATGTTATACTAACAGGAATCTTCTACCTTATTTCCCTGAAGCCGTTTCTATTGTAAGGAGCTAATTAGCCTTAATAAAATTACAATTTACTTTAATAAAAATGGATAAGATTGCAATATAATAAACTTTATAAATTACTAGCCTTAGAGAACATTATAATCAAATTAAATTCTGTATGTGTTAATAAAATAAGAACAGAGTGTGTTTAGATTTACATCCATTACTAGTCTCGTTGTTTAATTAATTAATATGCAATTTTTTCTATATTTAAGCCATTAAATATTCGGTTTATGTAGTATATTTGAAAGAACTTAAAAAAATTTAAAGCTTTTGATTAAATAATATGAAGTGAAGACATTTACTGAGAAATAGGTGTCATGCCGTCACGTGCTGCAGCTCCGCCACCCCCACAAAAGAAGAGAGAAGATGGGGTTGTGTAGGCGAAGCAGTGAGGCATTAAATCATCGCTATGTACGTGTGTGGGCTGTGTTGTCACACACTAGGTAATGTGCGTGCCCGATAGTGTTCTTAATGTGAACAAGTTGATCTCATTGTCAATAGAACTGATACAGACTTTCTGATTCGAAAACAGTTCAAACTTATCTACTTTGAGGTGAGGAAATACAGGATGAATTTTAAGATAGCATTGTTTATAATATATAATTTTGCCTGCAAGTTCAATTTAGTTTTCATTTTAAAATATTTTTAGACTTAATTTTATAATATAAGAACAGATTTTAAGTTACACGGAGGGAGGAGGAGGGGGAAGTACTTAATATAGTTTTGCATTGCTTGTTAGCTAATGCAAAACTATATTAAATATGTAAACTTGAATATATTTACGTTTCGTTTTAGTGCAGATTTATGAAAATTTACTTATCGGATGTTCTGTAAAAAAACGTATCTTTTCAAATCGCCTTTTGACCTCAAAATTTTTCTATAATTCTTTGCAAACTTCTGAACTTTGATCTCTTCCGTCTGAGACCTACTTCTGCAAACAGACAACGCCGAACAAACTTGTTATGACAAAGACACTATCTCCAAGGTGGTCCTCTGACTGAGCGAGTTCGAAGTGTGGCGTTCTACATACCGTCACGTCTCTCTCTGTTAATTCTCTGTTTTATTGCCGTGCGAGGCAAACTTGCATGTTGGGCTAGTTCTTGGCGGTAAAATTCCTCGAATACTATCAGCCTTTTGGCCAAAAGTTACTTCTTTTTTTTTATAATAAACCCTATTGGGTAGGTTGCCCCACGAAAAAAAAATAATAATAATTAATTTAAATAATCAGTTTTAATGGCAATCTACGAGTTGCAAAATTAACTATGTTCTTTAATTGATAAAAGAGCAAATCTTTTAAGAGATTTATTATTTTTTAACCTATTTAAAAGCAATGCAAACATATAAATTTATATGGCAATTAATAATTTAGATATAAAACCAAAAAATTAATGTGAATAGTTTAAAATATTTGTTTAGCCTACAGGCAAAATTAAAAAAAAAAATTAAGCTCATTCAGCACAATTAAAATGTTTTTTCGATTTTTTAATTGAATTTTTAAGCGAATTTTTAAAAAGAAACGAAGTAAAAAAATAGATAAATATGGGATACAGAATCTAATGTTTATATTACTAAATAAAAAAAAATTACAGGAAAGAAACTGAATCATACAGACTATGTCTATACCAATTCTATTACTTTTCGAAAAAATAAATCCGGTTGTTTCCTTTCAGAAGAAAAAATCAGAAGTATTCGTCTCTGTTTATAACTTTATCTAGAACTATGTTCCCGCATAGCTTAGCTAAAATATAGACCGGTCAGTTCTTCAGGTAGATACAATCAATCTACTGCCAGCTACTGCCTCCGAATCACCATCCTGGAAACATCAAATGGATCGTGTCAAGTAATTATTTATTGAAAAAATAACTTATTTTCAAATATTTATTACGCTTTTTAAAATTAAACTTTTGTACCACGTATTAATAAAATAATAAATAAATAAATATATATACATTTTAATTAAGTAAATAGTAACGTAATTTAAATAGAATTTTGAGAACAATTCAGAACGATAAGACAAACAAATATTGTTGTGTATTTTAAATCCACGAGTTGTAAATAGTCCATTCATTTGTAATTTTGAAATAGAAGTTTTATCTGTAAAGATATTTCATGTTCTACTTTTTAACAATAAAATTTCATAAGTCCAATTGTGAATTTCAAGAATGCAATACACTCTATTATTAGTCTATAGTTTTGTACGAGCCCCATATTTTAAAACTAGTGCTCGCTCTCTATATATAAATAAAATACTTAGTATTCCGCAGTTAAGATCCAAGCCCGAAAGTAACATATTATTTACATGGGTGCCGACTTGTTCCAGCAATTTATATAAGGAATGAGTTATGTCTAGCATTGTGTGGTAACAGAATGAATACTTGGCAAGGTGGATAAAGGCACCAAACTCATTAAAACTAAGTCGTAAAATACATGTCTATGCCCCAAGAGAATATTTCAACTTGACTGTATATAATATATTCTGGCTTCCTGTGGATTTCATTTTGGTCATATAACAATTTCCTTGCTTTCATATATATATATATATTTTTTTTTTATCCAATCTTTCCTCTTCTATTCATCAATGTAAAGTTTAAGTTAACTTCTGCATTGAATTATTTTAAATAAATCGAATAAATATTTAGAAATTGTTACATTTATAAATAATTTTTTTATTAAATAATTCTAAAGAATTAATTCCAAAAAAATAATAATAATAACCAAAAATCTTTCTTCTGTTGAAACATTGATTATAAATTTAAAAAATTTATAATTGTAGGGGTGGTTAATATTTTTTAGGCTCTGTACAAAGATAAAATGCCGATTTGTTTCGCGACTTATACAGGAGTGGCTTATGAGTGGCTTATAAGTCGAAAATAGTCCGGTATGGAATTTTACTTCAGGCTTTTATACTTGAACATCCCTATCTTTAAGATTCTCATTATTAAGCCTGAGAACTTTCTATGCCCGTGTTTAATCTGATCGAGAAAATTTCGCCGAGTAACAACGTCTTTGTTGAAATATGATGTCATCAAACAGCTGCTGAAATCTTAATGAAAAATAGGAATTTGCAGTCCTCCACATAAAAAGAAAAGGAAAAAAAAAACCTTTAAATTTGGAAGAACGTTGGGACTCACCCATTTCCTATGTTGCATATGTTACAGAATCACCTTCTCTATATGTACCAATGGTTCCCACAATTTCCTATTGTTCAATAGTAGCGACATTGCATTGTTCTATCTTAGACCATCTCCACCTACCCAGTAAGTCAAATGATCTTAAAAACCACCTTTTGTGTCGGTCTGGGATATTGTGTCACGCGATCCTAACATTGGAAGAGGTTGTTAGAAGGTCAGACAAGTATTTCAAAAAGATTATTTTCACTTAGCCTATCCCCTTTTCTTGTCACAGTCATTCACTGACAAGCATTGTTAGAGTGAAGCAGAAAATCGCTTACTTTTTTTTACACTTAACCTAATATTACAAATTTACTAGCCCGGGTCCTTATAAAATTGTAAATTATTGATATTCTTAAGACAGGTTGAAATATTACTAAACTAAATTTTTATAAAATTTATTTCGAATGCAGAACTTCTCTTTAAAAGAAAAGCTTGTAAAGGTGACTAGGTGCCACGCTGGGGTCTCCAAGTCGAAAGAAACAGCAGGGGTTAACTAAACGTCAGAAAGTGTTAAAGTCGAAGCGTGGGATCACCCTTAGGTGAAAGTTCAGCAAGCAAACGATTCGGACGCAAACAAAAGGTCTCCCTTAGGGATTGACTAGGGAACTGAATTGTTTTATGGTGCTGCGACAATAGTTGTGGTTCTACCAGACACCAATATCTTTGAAAGGTTAATTGGCAAGAAATGAATGTCTGTTGTTGCTTCTCGTATTTCTAAGGGGTACATAAAAGGACAACATGAAGCAACAGGGCCACCTTCTGAGGTTAGTGGTTTGCGATATATGGACTCAACACAGCCTTGAGCTAGATTATATTCACGCGACTTAGCAAGTTCGGTGAAGCGCTTAATGGCTAAGATTAGTTCAGTTGATAGACAGTAAAGAGGAGAGGTGCAGCGCTTGCCGTAATTCTTCCGTACCATTTAAACAATTTAAAAACGACTGTTTTTTTTTTAAAAAAAAGTTCAAATTAACATATATGTTAAAGACGTAGTTGCGCCATCTATTGGTTTATATAATTATGAAGGAAAGTTTTAAATAAAATAACCCAATCATCACAATCATATTTTGCATAAAAGTCTATAAGGACATCTGTACTGTGTGCTACACAGCAAATTTACAAAGAAAACGAAACAAGAGGTCAGGGAGGTCAGCTAAATGGCTAGTTGGTAGCAGCACCCTTCGCCACCCCCCAGTACCACAGAAATTCTCACGGCAGATGTTGATGACACTGTCAATGCATATACACATCTGCCCCCTTCCGACCCCCAGACTCCTATCTATCGTACGGAACCCAATTGTTACAGGACCCCACTGTGACTTTGGAGATCATAATAGGCAGATGTAGAGCCGAGAACATTCTATTATTTCACCCCAAAATTCGGGGAGGTTCCCTAGTAGAAATTCTGGTGCCATTGTAAATGGCGGATCTTTTTAGACACCTATCACAACCCATCCCATTGTTCCTCTTTGGGCGATTGATAGGGCTTAGCTGTTTACCACCACTAGGTGTCGCTCAACAATAGAAAGTTAGTCACAAAAGAGCATCCCCGATAGACAACTGTATCGCATCGGATCAGTGTCCTTGCACCTCGATATTTATGTCTATATAGCCTTTTGTGTCATAAACTTCAATAGATAAAAATTAATTCAGAATATAATTCAATTTATGAAAATTTCCATCTGACACCGAGGAGTGCTTCATTAAACGTCATTTTTCCTAAGTGAATTTACATTTATATCACAGTAGATTATCAATTCTCACATAAAGTAAGTGTAGCTTATATAGACTTATCGATCAGGAGCCGTGTGATTAGCGACTGATTTTAAGAATTATAACCCATTTAAATATTTATATTTATAATTTTCTCTGTCTACTCTTCAGCATCCGAGCATCGATCGCATAAAATTGAGTACATCCCTACATCCCATTCTAGACAATAAACGTAAACACTCATCTTAAAACATGTTTCTTACTCATCTTAGTTATAAATAAGATTATAATAATTATTATTATTTAATTAATATATATTAATAGTTTATTTATTAAAATCCCAATAAAAGATTTTTTCGAGTAGTTAGAGCTCAATAGGGCGTTAATAAACACACCATATAATGATTTCTTCTTCAAATAATCTTGGTTATTCGTCGCCTCGCGTGATTCGTGACAATTTGCTATTACAATCTAATTATCCAAGTCAAAACTAAATCTTGAATGAGTGTCTTCTATTGTTATGATAATTCCATCAAAATATATCTACCTATAAAAACATCCATTAATTAATTGTCATATTTTTTAAACTATTGTTTCTTTTTATATATATAATTAAAATACCCGAAACTACAAAGGAACTTCAAAGATTTGAATTGATTGAGTTATAAAACGTGACAGATCGCAATCATCTATTGTACGAAAAAAAAGAGACTTTCGAAAAATGAAGTGTTTACTTTATAAAGGCCTTAAATTTTATGAAGAGCAAGCGCCTATGCAAACAATAGTCTTTGTTCTTTTTTTTCCAAGTAAGTAGACTATATTAGGATCTAACTTACAATATTATTTCGAATAGATCTTGTGATATAAATTAATTTATTTTTTCTGTTATTTTCTAGTATTTATATACGATTATTTGATAGAATATAAAGTCATATCGCTTCAAACATTTCTAATTTTTTTTTTTTTTTTTGTGTTTGTTTCTTCTACAGAAAATTAAGATAACAAAACACAGATTTAAATCTAAGTACTAGCAATAAATCTAAGATTTAAAGAGTTTATCTCTTAATCTAATAAGACCGAACTTTTAAAGTTTATATTTATTTCATACTTTTGACAAGACACGTGATAGGAAAAAAACATAAGCAAAAATTTATCTCCTGTTGTCAGAACACATATTAAGTTATATACATATATGTATAGAGGTTTATAGACTTATCCTTAGTTTTAAANTAAAAGTAGCTTATATAAGAAGTTTCATTTTATTTTAACTTTATTCAGTGCAATAATAAAATAGAAAAACAAATTTATTAAAAACATTACTGCTCAATCATATTTCAGTTTTGATTAATATGGAATAATATGAGTAATAATAAATCTTAAAGTGATTTTATAATATATAATAAAGAATATAATAATTTAAAACTTGATTGAATAAATAAAGCTGTTAATCCTTGAGTGTATCGAAAATAAAATTTTATAAATAATAACTGAAAAATATATGCATTAATTATAATTAATACTTAATACTTAATACAGGATTAAAACATACTTATCACGCAGACAAAGTTTAAAATTTTCGTATTCCATTTTACTTTATAAAAATGTAGAAATAAAGTATAAAATCACTTACGTTATAATTCTTTTACTATTAAGGTTAATCATATTAATCGTACTTAGAAGGATTAGTATTTTAATAAATTTTACCATAATTCAGTAAAATAAATATTCTAACATTATTAAATAAAGTATAATGCTTTACGTAATGCTCTTTAATTGTAAACTGTAAAATTTCTGATATATTAATCCATTAGAATAAGCAATATTTACATCTTCACAAAATATATTAGTGTTTATTTTAAGAATTTAATTAAGATCATAATGAGTTATTTGCATATTTCTATATTGTGTATGTTGATTTATTTTGTGATGTAATGTATTTATTTCATAAAATAAATAAAAATTTTATATGGTATAAAGATCAGACCTGTAAAACAATGATTTTTATCCATAAAAAAAAACTGTTATTATAGCCTATTTATTACTTAAATTATGAATACCAAACATCAAGGATTGTTGTACTTCAAATTTAGAAAAAAATAGCTAAACAATAGAAATGCTTCGTATTTTCCAAAACTATAATAAAATTAAATATCTCAATTTTAATTTTAATTTTATAAGTTTTTAGTGAGGGATTATCTTAACCAATCAATGAAATTTGTAAATAAGTAAATAAACTATAATCTTTAAATTCTTATATATACTTGTTTTATAAAAACTAATTATATTATAAAATAAAATTTCAGTAGATAATATCCGCTAAAAATAAATTATGGGTAAAATATATATTTTTGGATGGCTTCAGTGAAATGCATTGTTATTTACTTTATTATTAGCTTAAATAGGAAATTTGTGGGTCAGAAAGTATAAAGTAATTTATTAAACTACACCAAGCAAATTCAATTATTAATGATTTCGTTTTATTTTAAGTCCACGACTGTTAATTTAAGACAAAAATCCTTAGGAATATAGTTTCATTTTTCTGAGGGAATGAAACAGCAGATTAATGCGTAATAAAATATTATAAAAAAGTTAATTATCTAAAAAAATTATACTTTCTATTTATTTGCTAACCTTTGTAGGTCTAATTATCTTTTTTCTTCCCTCTTTACTCATTTTTTCCTTCGATAACATCATCCTGAGATATTTTACAATATTATAAAAAAGTTAATTTATATCATAGAGACTTGATATCAGAATAGTGAACTTAAATTTTAGATTAGATCTATGGTTACACAAGTTAATGTTGATGTGTATCTTTTCCATGCTTTTTTGATAAATTACTTAATCTACTCGAGTTATTTTATTACTATTTTTTTTTTAATTTTTGAGAATTTTTATCGATTATAAGTTAAAACATTAATCTATTTTCTCATCTGAAATGATTTAAATTATAATATTATAGATTGATTAGTGTTACAAAAATATCATCAAATAAATACGTAGATCTAGTCGGCACTTTATTTAGCTTGTAAATGCTGTAGTATATTTCTTTTCTTCTATTTTGTTCAATCGAAAAAGTGCTTTTAGTTATTAGACTTCGCTTCAATCCAAGTCATTATTAGACTAAAGCTAAGCCTGATAATTCTACAAAAAATGCAAAATTCTGGGTATCAAAATCATCACCGTCACATCTGGTGAAAAATCTCTGTATCTTTCTCCTTTGCAAAGGGTGCGCAACACCTTTTCGTTAATTCAATGCGCACCTATGGCGCATGTACTGTACCTTCATCGGCTTCAGCTATAGGAATAAAATCAACTTCTCTAAGTTTATCGCCATATTTTTCTTCTTAATGGACACAAACACAATAGCAAAATGTTTAGAAGAGTTCATAATGTAATTTAGTAAACTCAGCTAAATAACTGGACAAAAAAAGAACTACATTCTATTCGGTTGTAGATTACGATGCTCACTCAACTCGAATATATTTTAACTTTGATCTTAAATTAAAAACTAGAGATTTCAATTATTATTAATTTAAATTATNAAAAAAAAAATTGATGAAATTTTCATTCTGTACATACAAAAATATATATTTTTTAATTGTTAAAATGTTTTCATGATTGTTAGTTAGATGTAAATATTCATAGTTTGTATTTAAAGTAATAAATTATAGCTATTTAAATACTAACATGTAATAACATTCATTACTCTAATATTACTTTACAGATACAGATGTACTGTAGTACATTCATTTATGTTTAATAACTTATACGTTTAAATTACTTTCTAAGAGATGTTTAGAATGTTTTGAGTCAATCAAAAGTGATTTAAAAAATTCTAGATGTGTGGCTATAGGCTGTGTAATTTAATCTCGTTATAGAATTTTCTCATTGCATGTCTTGTATTCATTTAAGATGTCATCTAGATCTACACAGGAGATATTAATGACAGACTTATGTTATTTCTCATTGTTTTAAGCATTTTATAAAGATTTTTTAAACTATATTTTATACCAGATGACACACGTAATATTTGTTATTAAGTGTACTTAATAATAATTGACACTTTTTTTCCCCCTTTATTTATCTATAGATGTTTTGTGTATTTTTCATTTTTATTTTTATTTGTTTTAAATAATTTAAATTTAGCCAATCAGCTTGAAAATATTATTTAAGGTAATTATTATATAAAAGCTTCATCAGGTGTAAATTAAATTAAAAAAATATATATATTATTGCACTTATAAAAGCTTACAAAATTAAACATAATTGGATTTCTTAATTGGTAAATTATTATGATTTTATGCATCGTTCAGTTCTTCAAAATCTGTTTTTTTTTTTTCTTCTTCTTTATCTTCTTGAAATACAAAATGCCTATCAACTAGACTACTAGAATAAGAGAATTTGATACTGGTTGCTCCTGAAAGCGAGCTTTACCTTTCAGGTTACGATCGCAGTAACTTACCGTTTAGATGGTCGACTTCTATCTCTGACCACCGCCTGAGCAGCAAAACCAGTTCTGGCCCGAGGCAGCTGTCATGTCAGTAGGACCGCCAACCAAGACCACCCAGGTAGCGTCTGCCTTTCCTGACCCTCAACTCCGTAATTATTAATAGATAGAGCAGCAGTCGGTGGCATTCACCGAAGGGACGTCGGTAATGCCATCATGACCGTAATTATTGGGAATCATGACAACCAATTGGGTTGAACTCACACACAGCATAAGAGACCACCTGGTAGCTCAGTCCGTCCGATGTAATAGGGACATCGCTAATGAATTGGGACTCGGATGGGTCTTGGGACACGACGCCCCCGCACGGGGTGCACCACCTTATGCCCACTAACATTGGCTTTCCTTCTCCCCTCCCTGCTTAGGCATGTCAGTAATGTTGGGTGCTACGTACCCCACTCGTTTGGTCTTATGTATTTCACTTTAAATAACTTTTTTTTTTNTTTTGTCTCTTGCGTAACAATAGGTATAGTACCATTTTCTGTTGATGATTAAAAAAAAACCACTAATAGAAACAGTAATTTTCTCAGTTCCAACTAAAGTTTCGTAGTCATTTGGTATTCATGGAAGACACCCAAATTTGAATTTTAATTGTAAGCTTTCTGTCAATTGTTATAGTAGAATTATCGGAAATTTTAATTACCATTACAACACACAATTTTTGGTGGAGAGAAAGCTTACCGAGACAATGTTGCAGCTTAATTTTTAAAATGATTCAAAGAAACCATTGTAAGAAACTACTTTTCAAAGTGTAGACAGAAGAATTGTCTGAAAGTAAAAGTAATTGGACAAGAGACACTCTTCACTGTCATTTGATAAAGAAGCAGAAAAAAAGTAGATTGTTTATTGTCTCCTCCTGTTACTGTCACCATAGTATCGTTTAAAACGTCACTTCTTGTTAAGATAAACTAGAAATTTGAAGGATCCCCATTGAGTATTATAAATAGCTTCTGTTAAAACTTGTTTCGGGATTAAATATTCTTAAATGCTTATATTAATGGCATTGCAATTTACTATAATTCTTAAACTTATGCAGGTCACAAAAGCTCTATGTAATAAAATTTTTATACGAAATTAAAAAAAAAAAAACAAATTACTCCATGATTCTTTGACTGTATACGATTTACAATATTTACATAATTATTGATTAATTATATCGAAAAAAAATATTTTTATTAATGGCTTAACTGGGAATTCTGTAAGCGAGAATTATACACTAGAAGAATTGAAGTGAAACATCCCGGAAAAGACGAATCAATGAAGTTTTTTAATGAAAGAAATGAGTACGTAAATGCATTTGCTTGCATCACCTAAATACGGAGCCATATTGAGCCAAACCACACCTTTAATTGCCCTTACCTTCCGGTGTTGGAAGGAAGCACCACCTGTCATTAGAACTCAACATATTTAAGTGGATTGCACTGTTATCGGTGTATCGCGAGCTTAATATCTTGTTCCATGCTTTGTTGAACTAAATGGTGGCATTCGACGAGTGATTATGTGCTCCTAACCTACCATTCTCTCCGTCCAACATTAGAGATGTCTTACCAAGGTATACATTATGTATCCTAGTACATAATAATGACACCAGGTGGCCTATAGTGCATAACACCTGGTAGATGGGTTCAGGAGACCGCTAGGATTTTTTTTCCGATCCGACTTACTCATTTTCTATTGTTTGTAGGCGTTTTTCGACTTATTTTTTTAAAGCTGAAATATTTGGAAATGTATTTTTCGAAATTTAGACATAATTTGGGTCGAAACGTTTACGTTTCACCTGTAATTTTTTTTTTATTTTATTTTTTATCCTTAGCAGGATAAATGGATGCCNTGTGTGTGTGTGTGTGTGTGTGTTTTTTTTATAATAAAATCAGCAAATAGACAACTTAATTATTTTTTAGTCATTTATTTTTTCTGTTTAGTAATGAATAATGATACATACACTCTTTATGTTACAAGCAATAATCTCCATTAAAGTAAATATACTGTATATTATCAAGTTATATTCAGGATTTTGAAAATATGGGTGCTGCTCAATGCAGATTCGGAGGAACAAGACACGTACTCGCTGTTGTTTTTCGGAAAATTTGACTCATTAATTACATAATCTTACCTAATTCAGGTCATGCAATATGCGTTATTATATTTATTTTAATTTTAAAGTAACAAAACTGATTGCTTTGGTATGAAGAGTGATGTAGCATCATAAGTACTGTACCACCCCTCCTAGATGCGGCCTGAGTTATATATAAAGTACAGGAAATCAATTAGATCTATAGATAAGTACAATACATATTAATAATGCAAATTTGTCGTTTTTCAAAACTAATTGTTTTGATTTATTTTTGTTTTTTGGTTGTAACAATTAATAGCAAGACGAACGAAATTTATTCGGATTAGCGAGAGAGCTTACTGCACTTGTAAAGTTTATCTGATTTTTAATTTAAATTACAAAAATCTTTTAATGAATCATTACATTGATAAATATACCCTGGCTTGAGCATTTTTTTTTTCAAAGTAATTTAGCTATTTTAATTAAAAAAAAAGTAGGGGAGAAAACAGCCAAATTCTTTTTGAATAACTCATAGGGCGCTGGCAAAATGAAATTCACTTTAGTAACAATTCAGAAAATTACAGAAAGTCGGAAAATAAGAAATAAAAAAAAAAATTAAAAAAAGATAAGGTGTCATTAATATCGCATTAATCGCCTAGTCGTTAAGACTAATTCAGGGCTTAAGTGGGTGTTGACTACTTCTCCTTTAGTATTATGAGACTGCTATGGGGGTGTATAAAAACGTGATATGTTTTCGAACCATAGACGCAATTTCCTGATTAGTCAACCTTCTATTGCCCACCACACATTTTTTGTCTCTTGCGTAACAATAGGTATAGTACCATTTTCTGTTGATGATTAAAAAAAAACCACTAATAGAAACAGTAATTTTCTCAGTTCCAACTAAAGTTTCGTAGTCATTTGGTATTCATGGAAGACACCCAAATTTGAATTTTAATTGTAAGCTTTCTGTCAATTGTTATAGTAGAATTATCGGAAATTTTAATTACCATTACAACACACAATTTTTGGTGGAGAGAAAGCTTACCGAGACAATGTTGCAGCTTAATTTTTAAAATGATTCAAAGAAACCATTGTAAGAAACTACTTTTCAAAGTGTAGACAGAAGAATTGTCTGAAAGTAAAAGTAATTGGACAAGAGACACTCTTCACTGTCATTTGATAAAGAAGCAGAAAAAAAGTAGATTGTTTATTGTCTCCTCCTGTTACTGTCACCATAGTATCGTTTAAAACGTCACTTCTTGTTAAGATAAACTAGAAATTTGAAGGATCCCCATTGAGTATTATAAATAGCTTCTGTTAAAACTTGTTTCGGGATTAAATATTCTTAAATGCTTATATTAATGGCATTGCAATTTACTATAATTCTTAAACTTATGCAGGTCACAAAAGCTCTATGTAATAAAATTTTTATACGAAATTAAAAAAAAAAAAAAAAAACAAATTACTAACAATGAATGATTATTATTTATTGCCGAAAGAATATAAATTAATTTTTTTTATGTTCTATTTTAAAATTATAGTTTTCATTCCTAAATTATTATAAAATTTCATCGTAAGAATTTCTTTAATTACTTTTGTAATATTATAGGGATTGAAGATTTTATGCATTAAAATAATTATCTTTACTTTTGTACTTTATTACTTTAAAGTATAAAAGACCTATGATGTTACAATGTGTAGTAATACAAAAGGCCTAACTAAATCTATTTATTTTCGCGTAACCATCTGAAATTTTATACTTTTCGGATAGTTTTCCAAACACCAGTTTCCCTTTAGTCTGTATTTATATACTATATTAAGATTTTCTGTTAATTTACTGCATTTTGTTGTCTTTAAGATTAATTTAATCACGCTGTTAATTAATATAGGGGAGATCGGGGCAACTTCGGCATGCGGGGCAAGTTTGTCAAGCGCTTTTTTTAAAAAACAAATTAAAAGGAGACTTTGGTTATAGGTTAGGCAGTTGAGTTTTATTGGTGGCTTGTTGAGTGTAGTGTTTTTATTGTTCTCCAACAAGCGTAGTTGAATTATCAAGCAAATTTTCATTTTCGTT